>NW_025422419.1:0-139712 GCF_011764305.1 Mustela putorius furo | reverse complement strand
ATCTGCAGGACAGTGTTCCTGTTTGTGGTAAAATGCCTGAAGTAGTCTGTGTGAATGGCAAATATGGTGAGAAACAACAGCTGGGGAGTCTGAGTGTGGAGATAAAGCTCATCTATGCTGCTGTGACACATAACTGCAGATGTGACATCACTGCAGAGGAATGACTCTTCTGAATACCCACATCGGCACCACATCACAGAAGCAGAGGACCTCAGACTTTGGGGTGGAGGCAGCCTTCCCCCCATCAGTCACCCACAGTGGAGAGGCCACTCAGCCCTTGCCGGAGGCCACATGATATTGGCAGAAGACTCATGGGGGCATTTGAATCAGACCGTGCTGCCATGTCTCTGTGCAGTATAAAGCAGTGGAGGTTTGAATTCCAATTCCTCCATAACGCTCCCCTCCCCCACAACCTGCTTGAACTGTGAAGAGCGGAAGTAACTCAGTAAAGTGGACTGGGGAACACCAGAAGGTGAAGCTGGAAGGGGGTGCCTTGCGCTGCATTACAATGGAGGCCCATTACATAACCCCACAGTAGTAGCGCCCCACATGAATTGCTCCTCTCTTCCAGGCCAACAGGGAAACTTGGCAGGGTTCATCTTCCTCCAAGACATCAGCATCCCTGCAGCCTGAACCAGTGATAACCCCTCTTCACACCACAATCCCCCTCCGCCAACACACCCTTCCGTTTCTCCAGAGGACTTTCTCTTTCCAGCAGCCCATAACCCAACTGCCGTTCCTTGCTCTGCCATGAAATACTGTTTCCTCTCCTTGTTTTTTCTTGCCACTTTCCTGTGATGGGACTGGAGCGTGCTGCTCAGTCAGAATCGCCCATTCCTCCTGCTCTTCCCAAGTAAAACCCATTTTTTCTGGTCCAATAACTGGACCATCTGAGTTTTTTAAGAGGTCTGATGGAACTAATATACTTCGAAGAAATTCGCAAGGCCGACAATCAAATATCCACCAATCACTTGCATTTCTACGTCTCATAAGGACCTTATCGGAAAAAAGTCCACAGCGCAACAATATCATCTTACTACCTACTACTGCGTTCCAAAGAACAAGATACCCAGGAGTCTCCTGAACCATAAGTGGCACAAAACCGGTCCCTCTGACACGATCCTATTCACCACTGATGCCCGACACTGAGATTCGATACAGATGTGATGCGGGGCGAAACTCTGTTGCTCAGCTTAGTACAACACCATGCTTCTCCTCGCTCTCTTCTCCCCGAAAGTCCTTCTATTGCTTCCCATTGCTTCGTCGCCTCACCGAACTTCGAAACTCAGGGCCATCCCTGGCAGCCAGTGTGGATCAAGGAAGGACACTGGGGGCAGGCTTTGGTTGGGGGGATCGCATAAGTCCCAAGGGTTGGTGGTGGCCGTTCCCTGATTCCAAGACCATCTGAGGAGCCCCAGAAGACTGAATCCACGTGTGTACTAACACAGCTTGCTGAAGCTGGGGAGAATCCGAGCCCAGAAAGGGAGCCCCCACAGCCCACACACATCATGGTGAGAGGCCACATCATGACATACTAAACCACAGAAAAAACCAATGTCCTACAATGAGCGTACCCTTCCTCTGTGGGTTCCTGATATCACCACGCACCCCTTCGGAAGTCCCCGAACCTTCCCCACTCAGTCATGTGGCTTCTTCTGCACCCCTGCAGGTCTGCCTCTGCCATTAAGCATGCGCTGGCCAAGTCATGAGGATGCCTCTGAACTATGCAGCGGCCTATCAGCATGGCACATGATTAGCCCACATCCTGTACCCTCCACAATGTGGCCCTGTCATTAAGTGTGGACATGGCCCCATGAGAGAAGATCCTCCACAAGCTCCTTGTTCTTGCGTTATACTAGAGGCTGGACTTGCAATCCAGCTGGACACTCTATACATCAGATCCACAATGAGTAGGACATTTTGGACTGGCCCCATCGCCTCCATAGCTTTCATTGGACTATCCTCTGTCTCAATCAGCCAGCCAATCATGATAATTCCCCTTAGTAATACAGTATTCTGTTCTCTTTGTCCAGGAGCACAGACCCGTTCTCTTACTGGATGATTTCTACCTTCATCAGGCAGTTTTCAGCCTGACCGTAATTTTAAGATAAAGCATCATGAAACTTTTAGAAAAACCTTGGACTTTTGATATAAAAAACGAAAAAATAATATTGAAATGAATGAATTACACCCAGGTCATAATTTAATTAGAAAAAACAAGCAGAATTGAAATTGAGAAAAATCCATATTTGATAGATTTGTTTTGATACTTATATTTCCTTTTTTTTTTTTAGATTTTCATGTATATTTATTTGGAGAGAGAACAGTGAGCGAGAACATGAGCGATGAGAAAGGTCATAGGAGAAGCAAACTCCCCATGCACGGGAGCCCGATCCGGCTCGATCCCAGGACTACCGGGATCGTTACTTGAGCCAAGGCAAGTCGGTCCCAACCAACTGAGCACCCCGCAGGCGTCCCACTTATATTTCCTTTTTTGAATCATGGCAAATTCCAAAGCAATGGTTTGTAAGACCCAGTAGGGATGAAGTCTATAGATCTTAGAGGCTGGTAAGTTGAAAGGCACTCCAGGGATTTACTTAAGAGTGAGATGAGTCTTTTTGATCACATTTCTCCGTTAAATGCTTTTCTGTTGCAGAGGTCTGACAATTAGTAAAGTCCAAACGTTTTTCTCTGTTGTTTTCTCTTATAAGCTACTTACCAAGTTATTTTTGGAAAGCACTACTGGGCTATTTTAATGTTGTCAGCCTTTTGCTTGTAGGTGTTGCTCTTTATCCTGAATCTCACCACACCTGCTTCTTCCATTCACCTGTGGACAGCACCATATTTTTCCTTTTTCATATGTTAAAAAGATGTGTCATATCATTTTTATATCCAGTCAGAAGAGCTATAAAGATTTAAGAAAATTGTGACCTATCCAGGATATTAGATCCTAGCCCAAAAGTTTCCTGAGGGCTCTTAGTATATTCTCCTTGCCAGTTTATATCTATATTCTCCTATGCACATGCCTTTATACTAGTGACCTGGGACGATATCCCTAAAAGACCTTTCACTTTGATGTTCTTTATGTGCTAATTTTTTGTGTGGGTCTGGAAAGTTTGGTTCCTCACACGATTCAAACCAGTTTCAATAAAATTGATGTTATTTCTGTCTCTGTTCCAGTTGATCTGTACTCTGATCAGGGAAAGTCAGATTAGACTATACCAAAAATTGCTCTTTTCTTGAGAATTAAAGTTGACTTACCTATGGTCACCTTCTCTTCATGCTATAAACTAAAGGGACAATACTTCAGTTCTTGCTTTCCTGGGCAGCTGGTAGAGCAAACTCTAGTTTCCTGTTTGTTAGGATAATGTTGTTTTTGTTTTCCTGGGGAGCCAATGCCCTGCAGGGAAATGTGGCAATTGTTCCCATGAAGCTAAGAAGAAATGGTTGGAACCATGCCCTGACAGTCCCCTTTCCATCTTGCTTGTAGAAATAGTACTAGAAATAGATTAAACAAAATTGGCTTTCTTTTTCAGAAACTAACATCATGTGAGACCTGAGCATATAGAATATTTTCTCTCTTTTAAGGTTAAAATTTAGAGAGCTTTTCTTCTCCCTTTGGACATAAAGAACCATTGGTACTATGAGAAAAGTAGCTAGGAATACAGAGCTTATATGAGCCAACCTGGTAATAAAACTTAGAAGGAATGAGTGAATGGGACAATATATCAGAGTGATTTATGTGGGTTATTTTTAATGTCTTAACATTTTGGAATATATATTTAAGACATCTTCTCATTCGATATTTAGTGTAATAACTTTGTTAAACAACTTTATAATAATTAGAAGACAGGTGTATTGCTTTTAAGTAGTTTGAGTATTGACAAAAGGTAAGTCCTCAACTTCTTTATATGTAATCCCATGAGCCAGGCCAAGTTTCCCAAATAAAAAAAAAATTGCACTGTAAGTTGCTTCCAGTAGAGGATGAGAAGTGGAAGGGAAACAGCATGTAAAACTGACAATATAAATTTTACCAGATTTCAAAAAAGAATGATTAAACTTTAAAAATGATGTACTGAATCTTTTTGCATTATTTCCATTTATGTTGTTTAATGCCAAATTCCAGAAATAAACGTTTTTTATTTAGTACACTATTTCCTTTTTTAAAATTTATTTTTTATTTATTTTCAGCATAACAGTATTCATTATTTTTGCACCACACCCAGTGCTCCATGCAATCCGTGCCCTCTATAATACTATAATACCCACTATAATACTATAATACCCACCACCTGGTACCCCAACCTCCCACCCCCCCCCGCCACTTCAAACCCCTCAGATTGTTTTTAGAGTCCATAGTATCTCATGGTTCATCTCCCCTTCCAATTTCCCCCAGCTCCCTTCTCCTCTCTAACTCCCCATGTGCTCCACACTTATTTGTGGAGCATATACTGTTTCCTTTTGCAAAAGCTCAAGGGTATAACTGGAAGTTGGCAAGAAAATCTTAGATAGAAAATTATACGAAGAACAGGGGTGTTAAGTAGATGAGCTAAATCAGCTTCTTTATTCCCTTTAAAAACTCATAACTGTCTAGTGCATGCATGTAGCTTTGCTTTTAGTATATAACATAAGTCTGTAGTGCTTCCATTTGCAATTATCAAAATCATTACTCTAAAATACCAGCCTCTCAGTCTGTAAACTCTAGAGGCATGTGTGTGTACAAGGATGTCCTAAAAGTCATGAATTTCTGTTTCCACGAAATATTCAATTTGATAATAAAAGCAGTTTTACTTCTATCACTTAAAATTTTGATCATAGGGCTGTAGAGAAAAAGTAAAGTGATTTCATAACAATTTAAATGAAGAAGGAAGTGACATGTTAAATCTCCAATAACTTGGCATTAGATTACTTATAGGACTATTTTCCCACCCAGATAAGCTGTATATTTTCCTCTGTAAATTAATTTCTCTCAATGTTAAACTGTGTTAACATCTGTGCTGAAGTGGAGAGTGTTCTTTTTAACACATAAGTGTTAGAATTTCAGCTACTTCAGTTGAGACACAGAAAATTGTTACCGATCCGACAAAAGTATCAAAGGCCAAACAGTAACCATTTGGTTTCATTCTTGAAAATATGGATGAGAAGAGAAGTAGAGAAAACTCATGTCTTTTTTGTTTGTTTCCTTATAGGAGAATCAGTACTAAAAATCCAAGTCAAATTTAAGGCTCTGGAATGAGTGGATGCTTTTGTGATTTATTTAACTAGAGGAGGGAAAAGGAAGAAACCTGGATTGTTCTTCTCTCAAGGAAGTGAGACTAAAGAAACAGCATTACTCTTCCCCCCAAAATGTGAAATAAACTCCCTTACCTTAAAAACTCTTTCTTGTTCTCCTTGCTGAAGGAGAGCAGTAGTAAGCAGGATGAAGGTGTGAGGAGTCAACGTTTAATGGTGGGTGGTGCTTTCCCCTAAATGTTCTTGGAAAGGCCTGCTGCTTGTATTCTTTGAGGGGAAAAAAAGAGACCATGAGCAGGAAGAACTCCTTGACATTACAGAATTATAAGTCCATTGGAAAACTGCTTTCTTAATAAAGTACAATCTAGGAAGCTGCTTGAGAGGTGTTGCCATCTATAGACCAAGCTACACCATAAAGGGGCTCAGCAGACAGCAGGGGCTGGGCTGCAGACACCAGTTTTCTTTCCTAGCTACTTCTGTCACAAGAGTAGAATCTGTCTAGTGGAAGACCTCTTCTCAGCAGAAGCTTATGGAGGACTATATGAAACCTTAAAGCTCTTTTTTGGTCCTGAAGAGAATGGATGCTGAGTTTGACAGGAAACCTTTTCTGCTGGATTCTGTCATACAGTATCATCATACTTAAGTCAGGGACAATTAGTTGGTCCATTACATGAACATGCAATAATTCTCATTTTTAAAAATTTTTTTTTCAGCATAGCAGTATTCATTGTTTTTGCACCACACCCAGTGGTCCATGCAATCCATGCCCTCTCTAATACCCACCACCTGGTTCCCCCAACCTCCCACCCCCCACCCCTTCAAAACCCTCAGATTGTTTTTCAGAGTCCATAGTCTCTCATGGTTCACCTACCTTTCCAATTTCCCTCAAAAATAATGAGCACAGGGCAGGAGCCTAAGAGTGAAGGTGAGATGGCCCAGAGAATCTGGTATGAGAGCTTAGTTCTCAGGGGAAGACCAGCCAGGGGTTTTGCACCACATGCTTACTCATGCTGTACAATTTTTGTTCTTTGAATCCCCTTTCAAAATTAGTCAAATAGGATTTCTGCTACATTCTGAGTAACTATGTGGGAAATACCACTTCTTTCCTGTTGGTTGAATAAAAATAGCTTAAAGGGGAAACAATAATGACTGTAGAGTAGAATTTAGAGAAAATGGTCTTGTCAAAACCCAGTTAGGGCTCATTACTGAAGAATTAACAGTCTATGATTTTTCCTCTAAGGCTTATTTACACATGATGGAGTTTTAAGACAGTTATAATGTAAATAATGATGAACCCTATTTTGTAAAACACACCCGTCCAAAAAGAATTCATCTTACTTTACTGACAACTCTATTTTTTCAACTGTTCTGTGAAGCAGAGAGACCAAAAAGTGTTACTTCAAGCCTCCCGTTGGGGAAAACAGAAATTCATAAGTAAGGAAGTGCAGATAAGTGCAATCAAGTTCATCCAGTTATAACATTAAGTATAAAATTTATCTCTACAGATTACACTTAGGTTCTGTGGCCACCTTTTTTCAGCCCACAGACCATGTCAGTTTACTAATGGTAATAATGCTTAAAGGCAATATTTAATGCATATACACTTTATGCCAAACACAACAAATCCTTTGAAGTTCACTAATGAACAACTCTGTAGAGTGGATATCACTGTTTCCCCTACATTGTAATTAAGGAAACTGAGTTACAGTTCTGTGACTTTAGGCAAGCCACAACATCACAGAACTAATGACAGAAGCAGATACAAAACCCAGACAGTTGGGCTCCAGGGTCCATATTCTTAATAAATAATGCCATCCTCAATTTTAAAATCTCCACAAAACTATCCATTTCTGTTTCAATGATTAAAAGAATACATGTGCATGACACTTAAATTTTCATAGAAGGATCTACAGTATTTTATTTCTGTGTACTTTATCAAGTAAGGCCGTGAAGGATAATTTTCTAAATCTAAAAGGGAGTTTGGACTGAAATGTAGAAATTTTCAAAAACCCACAATTGTGAACGGCCATCAAAGGCTAAAAAAAAAAAGTTAAAATTTGAAGTGATAGACTCTTACTTTTCAGAGTATCTAAAATAATAAGCAGTAGGTGCACCAATATAATGTACATAGTAGATTTAAATCAGAAATTTAGAACATCACCAGTTAGTTTGGAAGATAGCATTTTGTTGCCTTGTAAAAGCTTAGAAAAGGGTATTCCCTCAAAAAAGAGAAATTACTGGCATTGATTTAAAAAAATGGTAACAAAGGTGTCTAGTGCAAACTACAGGGCTTTATGTGGAATAGCTTACTCATTTCAATTTTTTCTATAAAACTTTTTCAACTTTATTCTAGCTCCCTCCCCTCACAGCCTCCAGCATTCTATTTCAAATTGGTAAAAGGATGAGCAACTGTTGAAGTTTCCCTAAAGGAACTACACCAGACTAAACTAGCTAAAAACAAATAAAGAAAGCAAAACTCCTATGTAGTAGAATGTTGGGATGAAATGGGCATGCTTACTTTGTCTCCATGTAACTCCAGATGAAGTCAAAACCATGGTTTGGGGCCCTGAGTCAACTGCAGAAATAACATTTTCTAAAAATGTATGCATGGCATCAGAAAGGCCAAAAGGTAAGTAGAGGGCAGAACATATGAGATGAGAGCTTTTAAGACCAGTGACAGTCACTTTTTCCAATCGTCCCTTAACCTTACTCCTGGAACCTAGCCCAGGAATCCCCCTGGGATGTAGGGCAGTGTGGCCACACAAGCCCTCAAGATTAATAATGGAGATGAGTTTAACTCATCCAGCCGAGTTTTCTTCAACCACAGGAACATTCTCTAGTCTGAAGCTCAGAGGAGAGACAATGTGAGAACTATGCTTTCTTAATCTGTCATTGAGTGAGACATTCATTTCCTTTACAAGGGAAAAATAAAAGATTCTGATCTCTACTGTTGTACAGGGAATGATTTTCCTAAATAAGCATAGTAAGATATGGATGTCCACAAGTGAATTAGCATCCTGGATTTCAGCGAGTTGCCAAAGCTTAGGAAGTCTGTTCATCCATCTCTCTGCAATTACCTTTGTGAATGAGATGGTTCTGGGGCTGGTTTGAAAGAGTAAGTATTGGAAATCCCTCTTGTACAATGTCTTCCAAGAAATCCCTAATGATCTGAGTGGTGGAGTTACCTTTTATAGGTACGACATTATTGAACAGGGCACAGGAACTTGGTCCAACGTTAATACAACAATCATGGGATGAGCCATAAGATTTGATTGTTAGGGCAACATATTTACTACCTTTTAGTACTTTAGTAAGATTGGCCTGGGTCATTGCAAATGCTCCAGCATGAACTTGCAGATGACAGGAGATGTAATGATGTG
Source organism: Mustela putorius furo (assembly GCF_011764305.1). Lineage (NCBI taxonomy): Eukaryota > Metazoa > Chordata > Mammalia > Carnivora > Mustelidae > Mustela > Mustela putorius. The sequence continues at coordinate 131,100 of NW_025422419.1, read as the reverse complement.
AGATGGACCTGTTCACCTTATCTGAAGAGAGGATAGTGGATGCTCATTATTTATCCATGGATATCTGAGCTCAGAAGTAGGTTCTTTGGTCTTGGAGGAAGAAGCAAAGATAAAGATCTGATTTGTCACCAGAAGGAGCAGTGAGTGAGTTGCCCTCTGTCTGGAAGTCCAGAGACCTGATTTCTTGGCACACAGCTCTTGTCCATACTTACTGTGTAACTGTGGACAAACCATTTAAATCTCTTTCAAACACATGTTACTCAAGTGCCTAGAAGAGGAGTTTTAATAGGTTGGTTGCTTAAGGCCAGAATTTGAATGAAATATCAGCTTTCTCTAACTTAGGCAGTTTTCTTTAAGACCTGTTCTGTAGACACGGGGAATTGTCATGGTAGATTTTCTTGGTGTTAAAATGAATTAACCATCATAAATTCCCCCAACAACTTCAGAAGAAATCAGTAATGTGGGCCCACAAGGTCTTAATCTAAAATTGGGTGGACAGTCTTTTATTATAACGATATTGAGAGGAAGAAAATGCCCCAGCTTTGTTCTGTCCAATATGGTGGCCATGAGCCCTGTGTGCCTAGCGAATTTAAATTTGAATTAAAAAAAAATAGTTCCTCAATTACCTTAGCCTATTTTTGAGTGCTCAGTAACCACGTGTGTGTCTACTGTATTGGGCAGCATATTCATAGAATTACAAAAAGTTCTATCAGTCAACAGTGTCTCAGGTCTTTGCCCAGACCACAAACTGCAGCTATTGTTCCTCCCTTAGTGCAAGATGCCAGATGGTTTTTGTCCTCAGATGACTGTGTCCATCTTTAAGAAACAAAAGAATGTATAAAAAAAAACTCACTTGGAAGTAAAGATGCTAATGGGGCCTTTCAGGCAAAAAGATGCTTGGGGGCAGCATTGAACAAATGAGTTTGAGAGAGAAGGGGAGGATAAAAGAAGGAATTAGGAAGCACCAAAACACCATTCTGTGCCTTGATTTTTTGACTAGTCCTGAGCTTCTGTAGAATACACAGCCCCTAGAGGGGTGTTCCTCAAAGATATGGCCACCCCATGACCTCAGAGATGGAAAAGGATGAGAAAAGCAGGTTTATCCTTTAATCAGGGACCGACTCAGTACTCAATGGTGGAGAAAAGGTTAGTCATGTTGGGCCCATGTATCAAAAGACATGGGGGCTGCCAGGCTGGCAGGACAGGAAATAGTTCAGGCTTTCTGGAAATAGGTGAGGGGTAACCACTCTATCTAACATCCAGCTTCTTAGGTACAGGTCTGTGCAGTCAAACTCAGTTTGAATGTTTTAAGGCTTAAGCTTAAATATTAGAAAGCATCAGTGATATAAGTCTTTTCTCTGCAGATTTGGCACAGTGGTTGTACCTTCAACCCTGCTGGCTAGGGGGCCATGCATATGGGAAAGGAAAAGAAATCAGAGGCAGATGGCAAAATGTGTAATTTTGGCTGATGAAAGCCACCTGTGAAGGAAATCACCTTTCTCTTCCGGACTCACTTCCAGGTGCAGCTTCAGGGGGCAATACTGAAAGACAATCTAGCACCAAGTTCACAGATAGCATCGAGGAGGAAGCTGCACACAGTAGCCAGCAAGTAAAGTCCAAGTCAGGTTCTGGGTTCCCAGGGTGGCAGGCTCATAGCCCTTTGGGGTCTGAAAGGTAGTCTCCTGCAGCCCTTGTAAGCCTAGAGTAAGAAGCTATCTTTTTAAAAAACCACTTCCCATCTTCTTTCTGCGACCTCCTTGAGCTTCCCAGCCACGTTGCCAGCCAGCCCCTATCCTCACTCCACTTTTCTCTCCAATCCCACCTTTTCTCCACCCACTCCTTCTATTCGCTTGCTCCTTCTTCCCACCTTTGCCCCATGTACCACCTATAGCTCTAGCTTCAGAAAAATGTTTACTTACAACAAGACCATGGACAATTCCCCTCTTGGGTTTTTGTATCCAAAACACACCACAGAAGACAGGAAGTCTTTGGAGGGCTGCTGGGGGAGGTGGCAGGCCTAAGATCCACTTCAGGAAAGTTGGCTGAGAACCTCCAAGGGAATCGGAAATGCTTCCAAAGCAGGGATCTCTGTCTTGGTGAAACTCTCGTTACACAAAAGAGAAGTCTGTTGGACAACCTGACAGACCACCCAGGTTGGGACACACATCAGTGACCGGCAAGTGACACTTCAAGAGCAAGCTTCTATCAAACCTCAGAACCTGGTACCCAGGGCTGAAATACTGTTCATACCAGCCATCACTGAAGGTACAACCAGCAGTTTGCAAAGCTCAAGAGTTGAAAGCCTTGGACCTCAGAGATTAAGTAACTGACAGTGATCCCACTGCACTCGCTGGCACTCCTGTGTGTGTCTCCACCTTGCCCAGTGACACTTAGCAATTACACCTCCTACATAGACTGTGCCTGTGAGTCTCTGAGTTATTAAGGAGAAAACAGATCATTTGGTATCTGTCCTTCTGCAGAAGTAGCTGGGCTTTTCCAGTTTTAGCTTCCTTGGAGCTATTAGAGAAACTGCTGGGAAAATGAGGTGTTCTGGGTCTGCCTCTATACCTCCTGTATAAGAAAAAGAGGAGACCAACAAAAAGAACATACATGAGCATTCCTCAAATATCACTGGACATGACACAGTCTTTGGCCTCTTGAGGACATGAGTAGTTGGCTGTCTGGGACACCTCACATCCTTAACACCATTTCTTCCCCTTCTCCAAGATCCCCTTTTTTATTGCTCTAGCCGTACCTGACCCATACTTCTCCCTTACATTCTTGCATGAATTCCACTTCTCCTTTTCCTTGAACAGCTTCTCCTAAGTTCTCCTAACCAATGTTTGTGACTTTAATTATGTACAGTATTGCCTCTCCGGTCAGATCCCTCTGCCTCTCACTCCTTAAAGTCACTGAGGGGCTCTGGGGAGAAGAGAGGGATCTGCAAGATAAACAAATGTCCATTCTAAGATTTAGATTGGGGTATCAGCTGGTTATGTGGTTATTGCTTGCTGTGGACAGGATTAGCTCCAGAAAAAAGTGAACAAGAGACACAGATGTGAAGACAGCCAGATTCTGAGTGACACGATCTTAACAATGAGTAGTCATGTGAGTCTTTGCTCTAGTTCTCAGTTGTAGGCAAACTGGTTTGTAAAGTTTATTCCTTCCTCAACCTTCCTTCCTATAAGCCTAGTATGGGGCAAATAACCAGATCACATTTTGAAAAGGTCAGTTCAACCGTGTGGACTAAACTAAACCTTTTGCATTAGGGCAAGGACAAAGTGCATTTCCCTTGCAATGGGCTGTCCTATTACTTGGCAGAGATACTTAATAAATTATTTGTTAGTCTTTGGATAGGGCTCATGATAGACAAATTTATATACCTGCTGGATGGAGAATATCTTTTTTTTTCCTTTTAATTTTTTTTAAATTTTATTTTTTATTTTCAGCATAACAGTATTAATTATTTTTTCACCACACACAGTGCTCCATGCAATCCGTGCCCTCTATAATACCCACCACCTGGTACCCCCAAACTCCCACCTCCCCACCACTTCAAACCCCTCAGATTGTTTTTTTAGAGTCCATAGTCTCTCATGGTTCACCTCCCCTTCCAATTTCCCCCAACTCCCTTCTCCTCTCTAACTCTCCATGTACTCCATGCTATTTGTTATGCTGCACAAATAAGTGAAACCATATGATAATCGCTCTCTCTGCTTGACCTATTTCACTCAGCATCATCTCTTCCAGTCCCGTCCATGTTGCTACAAAAGTTAGATATCCATCCTTTCTGATGGAGGTATAATTCTCCATAGTGTATATGGACTACCTTTGGTAAGTGTAACTTTCTTCCCATCAACCTTTCCTTGAAATAAGCCAAGCAGAGAAAGTCAATTATCATATGGTTTCACTTATTTGTGGAGCATAACAAATAGCAGTGGAGGACAAGGGAGATGGAGAGGGGAAGGGAGTTGAGGGAAATTGGAAGGGGAGGTGAACCATGAGAGACTATGGACTCTGAAAAACAATCTGAGGGTTATGAAGGGGTGGGGGTGTGGGAGGTTGGGGGATCCAGGAGGTGGGTATAGGAGAGGGCAACGGATTGGCATGGAGCAACTGGGTGTGGTGGTGAAAAATAATGAATACTGTTATGCTAAAAAAGTAAAAAAAATTAATTAAAAAAAAAAGAAAAAAAGAAAAGCATTTCCAGGGACAGAAAGTTATCTAAGTTTTAGTCTGCTTATGTGACACCCTCAGACAGGAATGGCTCCTTCTTGGCCATAGGGTCATGTCAACATGTTAAATATATTTTTGTATCACTATGTTATATTTTTAATGTTCTCTATTAAAATAATGATAAATTAGAAAAAAAAATCAATGTCTAGTTTCAGGTAGGAGGAACTTTGGTTTATGAAATCATTGTAAATTCACTTCAGCTTTCCTGGAGTTTGAGGGCATGACTGTCTGGCTGCCAAATAAATAAGGCTTGTTTTGCCATAACTGTTGTGTCCAGATTCTCAAAATGGTGTTTTGCTGGGTTTCTGGTGAAATAGTCTCTTACAGTTAGTCTCTGGGTTCCTCTTTGCCACATCCTTGGAAGGTAAACTTTATTCAAGACCAAGCTACCTTCCTACCTCAGGTATACACATATTTACCCTAACAAAACACATCCCACGTTGTGTTCCTTCCAAGGTAAGAGCTATCTTTTGGCCAAAACAAGTTGCTCATCCTTATTTTTTAGTTTCGTTCACATCTGGAAGTCTCAGATCTGGCTATGTTGCTAATTTCCCCAGGTATCTCCCACAAAATCCCATTCTCAAGCAAAACGTAAGGTCTCTAATAAATAACTAGGAAATGCTTGTGAAATGAATCAAGCATTGACTTTCTTCATTTGAATGTGTGCAACAGAAAAAAAGTTATCAAGTATCAAATGCAATGAAGGAGAAAAAAGTCAGTAAACGTCATGTGAAGAACTTAAAAAATCATTAATGCCTTTCACATGTGTGAGAACTGCTTTACATTGTGAAAACATATGTCATAGGGTAAAAACAAAACAATGCAATTCAAACAGGAGATCATACTTGCATATGAATTTCTGTAGGGTAAAAGGAAAACCCAGCACACACAAAAGAGGTTTAATTATACCATGGAAGCAATAGAACAAATGAATTAGGAACTGGCCAGTGGGGAGGATCCTGTATGAGATATAATTAAAAATAGACCTAAAGGATTCATACTAACACCACACATACTGAAAGCCCTGGGGTTTTTATTTGGGAAAACATATAGAAATGTCAACTTTCCATAGATGAGCAAGAAAAACTGATTAAGAAGCTAGATTCTAAGTCATTTTTCATGCATTTACATTTCAATTTTAAAGATAAGTTAGCCTAAAGCAAGCTTCCTCTGACACAGAACCCAAATTAGCTGGGAAGCAAATCATAGCTCTATTTTCTAATTTTAAAGTGGTAAATTAGACTAGGTGTACCTTCAGGTCCTTTCTGGTATTGACATTCTGTGGTTCTTTATTTTTTATTTTTAAAGAAAGTAGGTGTATTTAAATCAGTGAAAGATAACAAGCAGTGAGAAGGCAGTTTAAAAATATATACATATAGATGGGGCACCTGGGTGACTCAGTCAGTTACTTGGGCATCCAGGTCTTGATCTCAGCTGAGGTCTTGTTCTCCAGGTCATGAGTTCAGGCCCCATATTGTGCTCCTCCCTGGGTATGGAGCCCACTTAAAAAAAAAAAAAAAGAAAGATATCATTAAGATGAGATTATTTTTAAAGATTTATTTATTTGAGAGAGAGAAAGAGAGAGCATGAACAGGGGGTAGGGGGAGAGGGACAATCAGACTCCCTGATGAGCAGGAAAGCCCAATGAAGAGCTCGATCCCAGGACTCTGGGGATCATGAACTGAGCCAAAGGCAGACACTTGATTAACTGAACCACCCAGAAGCCCCAAAGTGAGTTGTTATTTTTAAAGAGAAACAACACTTAGGTTTTAGTGAAGAATAAAGTGCCCATATTCAAAGCTGATGGTAATGTTTATTTATTTATTTTTTTTAAAGGTTTTATTTATTTATTTGAGAGAGAGAGGACAAACAGGGATGGGGGCAGGAGGGAAGCAGATTCCCCACTGAGCAGGAAGCCCAATGTGGGACTCAGTCCCAGGACACTGAGATCAAGACCTGAGGCTGAAGGCAAATGCTTAACTGACAGCCACCCAGGTGCCCTGCCAATGTTTATTTTAGCTAAGTTCATTGAAAAGGGTTTATTTAGAAAGGTAACATCTCATAGTTTAAATGAGGGGTTGAGGTCCTAAATTTTCAAAAGTGGTTTTATTCCAGTCCCCCTTTATTTTGTCTCAAGTGCTTGATGGCACATGTGGAGATAGACCAACCTAACTGAGACTGGTCGGAGAACAAGAGAGGCAAAAGTCAGGCTCAGAACCCAAGGAAGGCCTGGAAAATGAGCAGTTGTGTCTATGCATCTTTCTTCATTCTTCTTTTTTTGCAACCTCAATGGCTGTGCTACTGGCAAATTAATGCTGTGAATCAACTCCACCCATGCAGCCTAGGTCTTACTGAGCTCCATTACAAGCAGAAGTCTGTGGCTTTGTGCCAGGCTAAGCAGCTCTGTCAGTCATTGTTCCATTTAAGCAGCTCCAGGCCCTGTTCTGTTCTATATATTTGTGACCTGAATGAAGGTATAAAGCATGTAATTAATTCTACAAATCGTGCCCAATCGAATGGCTACTACTTGATTTATGAAGATGCAAATAAAATATTTTGAAGACTTTGATCATTGAGAAATTATTCTGGATAGCCAGAACGAATTTACCAGTGACAAGTACAAGCCACACTGTTAATACAGATAGAAGATACAGCATGAGCCCCAAATAGCTGTGGGACAGAGGTGGGAAATTGGGAGGTCAACATAGACCCAAAGCTAAGTAGAACCCCAAAGTGCAGTCACCGAGAGGAGAAAAAAGCAACATAGCATTGGGATATATTAAGATTAATATTGGATGGATGGACAAGAAACCCTTGCACAAAAATACTTAGTCATACATGGAGTGGGTTCTCATACTCAGGTTTTGGTTTCTATACTTTTAAGAGTGTGGGGGAAACTGGAGAGGAACCCAAAATGAGCAATAAGAAAGTCTTTTAAAAAATTCTCATTACAGGAAAAGTTACATGATTTTCTTGAGTTGACACACTGAAGAGTAACTTTAGGAGTATCCACGGAACATAGAAAGGTGTTGGGAAGTTGTTTCCATCTTGTTTTCTCCTCAGGTGCTTCAATTTGTAGACAGAGTTTGCCTGTCAGCATCAGCGCAAGAGTGATAAGCAACAAGTGGGCAGGTGACCTCACTTTTTTTTTTTTTTTAAGATTTTTATTTATTTACCAGGGAGAGAGAGGGAGAGAGCGAGCACAGGCAGACAGAATGGCAGGCAGAGGCAGAGGGAGAAGCAGGCTCCCCGCTGAGCAAGGAGCCCGATACGGGACTCGATCCCAGGACGCTGGGATCATGACCCGAGCCGAAGTCAGCTGCTTAACCAACTGAGCCACCCAGGCGTCCCTCACTTTAACTTCTCCATAGTTATGGGGTGTGATTCTCCTGCTGCCAGTGAAATTAAGCTGCTGTTTTACCTGTGGCTGAGTGCCTCCTGTCTCAGTCTTCCTTTTTAGGGCATGAGGTGCAGGCTTGGCCTTAGGCTCAAGAGCTGGTGTCTCAAGCTGAGATTTTTATATTCAAGGACTTGGATATTGTGGCGTCAAGGAAGTTTCCTGTCTTGTAAGAAGCCTCTCAGGAGACTCGGTTCCCCAGGGAGAGAAGAAATCAGCATCCACACTCTGGTCCTGTGTAAACCTCAATTGTTTTTCCATTGGGTTTTTATTTATGATGGGCTTGTGTTTTTTTTCTCACCCACATCTGGATGTGGCTCTTCCTGCCCATGGCGGCAGTTCTGAACACTGGCTCTCTCGTGTGCTCCCCATCCAGACCAGTCTCGAGGGCCCTTATGGCTAAGGAAGTCCTTAGGGCGAGCTCATTTTAGGGCGTTTTTGTTCCCATTAATGGCTGCCTTTGCAATCTGATGTTCCTCATGACCTAACTTCTTTAAATTATTATTATATTTCAGCTCCTCAATATGGCCTTGGGGAAAAGCCTGGCAGCTGTGGAGACCTAGAATGTATGTCTTCCCCCTCCTTCCTCAGCAGGAGGGGCCAATAACAGAGGTCTTCAGGAGGAAATGCTCCACCTGAGGGCCAAGATCCACCAACACTTAGAGGAGAAGAGGAGAGCTGAGGGGGAACTGAAAGAGCTAAAGGCTCAAAATGAGAGGAAGCAGAATTATCCTCTGTGGCCCACATCAGGTAGGACACTGCCCAGAGCAGGAGAGCCTGCCCATCGGGAGGTCACCATAGGCAAGGGAGTTCACCTCGCTGCAAGGAAGACATTTGTGCTGCTTTAGGGCTTCCTGGTCCACATCCCAAGCTCCGTGCATTAATGGTTCAAATTCTTAAGAGAAAACTCAATAATTTTGGATAATGATGATCATTCAAATTATTTAAATCTGGTCTTAATTCCGTGTAATAATGCCCATTATTAGCCATAGAGTCACAAGTGAAAATCTCCTGGTGTATGACAGGTATTGCTCTTTTGCATTGGCTGGAACATTTTGAAGAATGTCCTACTACCCATGATGCTTCACTGCTGTGTGTGGAACCAGAAGAGTCCCTGAGGGAAGATGATGTATACTGGGACCCCTTTGCTTCCACTCACCTCTCTCTTAGTGGCATGAATCCCTAAATCATGGAATAGCACTTTTAGAAATCTCTGCTGTTTTGTTAACTTTACAGAAGTGGTATATAGCTGATTCATTGGTTAGACTGACCAAAGTTGCATATTAGTCTGTGGCTAGAACCCTGCCTCTGAATTTTTAATATCTAAGCCTTTTATTCTATGCTATATACTTTTTAGTACAGTCTTGGAAATATTCTTGTGATCATCCTTCATGTTGGTTCTTTTACTCTGAATTGTGATATTCCTTCCTTTTTTTTTTAAGATTTTTATTTATTTATTTGATAGAGATATACAGAGAAAGCACAAGTAGATAGAGCAGCAGGCAGAGGGGAGGGAGAGCTGGCTCTCTGTTTAGCAGGGAGCCCAATGCAGGGCTTGATCTGAGGACCCTGGGATCATGACCTGAGCTGAAGGCAGACACTTAAGGGACTGAGCCACCCAGGCACCCCTTTCTTTCTTTCTTTCTTTCTTTTTTTTTTTTTTTTTTTTAGAGAGAAAGAGAGAGTAAATGTGAGATTGTATGCACAAGGAGGTGGAGGTTTGGAAGGAGAGGAGAGAGAGAATTTTTAACAGTCTCCATGCCTGGTGCAGAGCCTAATGTGGGGCTAAGTCTCACAGCCCTGAGATCATGACCTGAGCTGAAATCAAGAGTTGGATCCTTAACCGACTGAGTCACCCAGGTTCCCCCATGATATTTCTTTCTACTTAAGTGAAAGCATAAGTTGTTGTTGTTTAAGTAATCTCTCTGCTCACCATGGGGCTTGAACTCTCAACCTCGAGATCAAGAGTCACATGCTCTTCTGACTGAGCCAGTCAGTTCAAGATTCTAAGAAACTCAATCTGGGGGAGAGCCAACTGCTAATTCTTCAGGTGTTAACTAATAGTTTACTGTGCCTCTTCTAGTCAGCAGTTCTCAATACAGTGTGCTTATGGATTACCTGCAGGAATTTGGTAAAATGTAGATCCATAGGCCTCAGGTCTAAAGTTGTGAGGTTCTGTTGTTGTTGTTGTTGTTGTTGTTTTTTACAAGTACATTATAGAATTCTGATGTTAGTACTTTTCAGGTCTGCAGCTGGTATAGCAGAATAAAATGACTCCTCTGTTGTAGACCCTGAACTGACTAGACAATATATGCAATTCCATTTAAGCAACCAGTAGCTCTACTAGGTATGAGTTACCCTTATTTCATATAAAAGGAGACTGAGACTTGAAGAGGTTAAGCAAACTGCCTCTTTAAATGAATTGCCTTGTTAAAGCAATGTTGTTGTTGTTGTTGTTTTTAAAACTTCCATCCAACCCTGGCAAAGGGATAGGTGTGAAGAAAGGATAGAGTCTAGAATGTCTTGGTGAAAATTAGTTGTTTATCCATTTTATGTCTTCTACAAGTATGCATGTTTTATGTGGCAGGCACTGTGGAGGCTCTGGGGATACAGGGTGAACAGGATAGGAAGGGTCCCTGACCTCATGAAGATGATCTGTCAAAAGAGCAAATAACTACAGAAGTATATTTGATGGTAGTTCTGATTGGTATTATTTATTTCTTGTTTTCCTAGGTCCCAATTTCTCATACAGTGGTTGAAAATTGACCAATGATAATGAATAGAATTGTAGAACCCATAATAAATTTGTCCCAGGAAAGGTCTTTCTTATTCTTTTTTTTTTTTAACACTGTAAGTACCTTTGTTTATTCCAGAGACCAGTGAAAAGGAGAACATGAGGCTGAGTGGGCGCCTGGGTAGCTCAGTCAGCTCAGCATCTGCTTTAGACTTGACCTCGCCGATCCCAGGTTCTGGGATCAAGTCCTGCATCCAGCTCCCTGCTCAATGGGTGCCTGTTTCTCCCTCTTCCTCTCCTTCTGCCTCTGCCACTACTTACTACTTATGCTCTCATTCTCTATCTCAAAAAAATAAAATCTTAAAAAAAAAATGAACATGAGGCTTGATGACCAGGGTAAAGACAACTAGACCATGTGTGTTGAATCCAAGAATTTTAGGGACTGTGTTGCCACCAAGTAGCTGTGATAATGCGGGAGTCTCTCCTCCTGAGTCTATCCAATAAGGAAGCCCTTGTCCGTTTCTGAGGTGGCTTCCTGCTTTGGGGTGTCTCTAGTCTCTGATGGGCTGAGATGGGGACTACGGGAACTGAGGCCGAGAGAGGAGCCACCCCCTCATGGTGTGTATTGTGTTTCCTACAGGAACACCATGCTGAGCCTTTGCCTTAAGAATGCAGAGCTGAAAGAGCAGATGGGAGAAGCAATGTCTGACGGATGGGAGATTGAGGAAGACAAGGAGAAGGGCGAGGTGGCAGTGGAAACTGGTAGCCAGAGGGAGTCTGAATGAGAATAGCCTTCAGGCTGAATTCAGAAAGCTGCGGGGAAAACTGAAGAATGCCCACAACATCATCAGCCTCCTCAAAGAACAGCTCATGCTAAACAGCAAGGACGGGAACAGTAAGCTTAGCCCAGAGCTCCTTGCACACCTGGCCCGGGAGATCGACAGAATGAACACAGAGCTGGTCTGTTCTCCTGAGAAACCCCAATGCCAGGAGGAGGAGCACGTGACCATAAGGCCCTGCCCCAGACCCCAGAGTCTTGACCTTGGGGTTGCCTCGCCATGGATGGCCACCAAGTAAGTGTGGGTTTGGATGGGAATAGAGACCTGTGGAGAAGGCCTGGAGGTAACAGTTTTTTTACCTAAAACAGTTCTGCTCTATGGGTCAGAAGGTCTGAGGGAAGGGCTTCTTTGCCCCCAAAAGCAACTGTAATAGTATTCCTCACAAATTCAGCCTTTGGAAAAGCTTTTATAACATTGTCCTCATAAACATTACTTGGGTAATTAATTTTTCATAAATAGTGTTTCATTTTCCATATGGCACTCTAGGCATTCGGCAGCAGGCAAAAAGACCTGGTCTCTGCCCTTAAGTCTGCAGTGTGGTGGGGAAAGATGGCATAAAACAGGTCATTTCAATAGGATGCCATATAGGGATGCTTGGGACTTAAGGAAGCCCCCAACAAGTGGTGTGTAATGACACCTCTCCATATCACTGCCATTTTCATCACAGTCCATCCTAGGTGTCTGTTCATGGGCCACAGGATTGGGCTGTTTTTGGATCCTCCTAAGGGAGGGGCTTTGCTGACTATTGATTAAAATGGAGACTAGAGAGGATTTGAGGTGGAGGGAGTGGAGGAAAAGGCCCCTGCGACAGGAGCATGAGGATAGATGAGAGGTTTCTACCTCTCCTCTCTTTAACCGCTGAACCAACCTTTACTGAGAGCCCCTCAGTGAACTCTAGTGGCACTGTACTTTGTGCTGAAAATACAGAGATGAATAAAACATTATCCTAGCTCTGCAGGAGCTTGGAGCTGGAAAGCAAGCCACTACCAAAGGGATTGAGGAATGCTGGGACAAACCCCATGAATATAGTCCACAGGGGGTCAGAAAGGGACGGGGCCAGGACTGCCCAGGACTGTTACTGCCTGGTCCCTATGCTGGCTCTTTTCACAGGTGAATAACTGGCCCCAGGCCCGAGACCATGGGATTCCATCAGAATTTAGCCTTCCTGGATCCACCAAGCACCTGCACTCCCAGCTGGCCCAGTGCAGACAATGCTACCAGGACCTCCAGGAGAAACTGCTGATATCAGAAGCCACAGTCTTTGCCCAGGCCAACCAGCTGGAGAAATACAGAGTCATGCTTAGTAAGTCTTAGGTTCACCATCACTAAGACATCTGTCTATGTGCTTTGTAGACTTCCCTTTTCTTCCCCAGCCTCAAAACAAATTTAATCCTGACCAGGGTCCTAGAATTGTGGAAATGGTTATTTAACTTCAGTTTTAGCACCTGGAAGAGAAGAATAAAAAAACAAAGCAAGTTTGCAGTAAGCATATAGGAAAGAAATGGGCTAACATCTAGGTTTGCTGATTTTTGCTATAGTCAGCAAAGTGCTTTACATCCCTCAACATATACTGATAGTTTCTCTCCTCCTCTTGGTACCAAATCACATTCTTCAAAAATATACCATCACTGTTGGTTTAGAATCCATGCTTTCTCCTAGAACCTTCTATGGGTGATTGAAATGCTTATGGAGCACATGAGATGTGTCTGATTCAGCTTCAAAATTTTGTTTACTTTTAATTAATTTTTTTTATCTGTTTTCAGTATAACAGTATTCATTGTTTTTGCACCATACCCAGTGCTCCATGCAATCCGTGCCCTCTCCTATACCCACCACCTGGTTCCCCAACCTCCCACCCCCACCCCCCCCACCCTTCAAAACCCTCAGGTTGTTTTTTTCAGGGTCCATAGTCTCTCACGGTTCACCTCCCCTTCCAATTTCTCTCAGCTCCCTTCTCCTCTCCATCACCCCATGTCCTCCATGCTATTTGTTATGCTCCACAAATAAGTGAAACCATATGATAATTGACTCTCTCTGCTTGACTTCTTTCACTCAGCATCATCTCTTCCAGTCCCGTCCATGTTGCTACAAAAAGTTGGGTATTCATCCTTTCTGATGGAGGCATAATACTCCATAGCGTATATGGACCACATCTTCCTTATCCATTAATCTGTTGAAGGGCATCTTGGTTCTTTCCACAGTTTGGTGACCGTGGCCATTGCTGCTATGAACATTGGGGTACAGATGGCCCTTCTTTTTCACTACATCTGTATCTTTGGGTTTAAATACCCAGTAGTGCAATTGCAGAGTCGTAGGGAAGCTCTATTTTTAATTTCTTAAGGAATCTACACACTGTTTTCCAATGTGGCTGCACCAACTTGTGTAAGAGGGTTCCCCTTTTTCCACATCCTCTCCAACACACATTATTTACTGTTTTTGTTAATTTTGGCCCATTCTGACTGGTGTAAGGTGGTATCTCAATGTGATTTTTGAATTTGATTTGAATCTCCCTGATGGCTAGTGATGATGAACATTTTTCCATGTGTCTCTTAGCTAGTTGCATGTCTTCATTGGAGAAGTGTCTGTTCATGTCTTCTGCCCATTTTTTGATATTATTATCTGTTTTATGTGTGTTGAGTTTGAGGAGTTCATTATAGATCCTGGATATCAACCTTTTGTCTGTACTGTCATTTGCGAATATCTTCTCCCATTCCGTGGGTTGCCTCATTGTTTTCTTGACTATTTCCTTTGCTGTGCAGAAGCTTTTGATGTTGATGAAGTCCCCAAAATTCATTTTCACTTTTGTTTTCTTTGCCTTTGGAGACATATCTTGAAAGATGTTGCTGTGGCTGATATAGAAGAGGCTACTGCCTATGTTCTCCTCTAGGATTCTGATGGATTCCTGCACACATTGAGGTCTTTTGTCCATCTTGAGTTTACCTTTGTGTACAGTATAAGAGAATGGTCGAGTTTCATTCTTCTACATATAGCTGTCCAATTTTCCCAGCACCATTTATTGAAGAGTCTGTCTTTTTTCCACTGGATATTTTTTCCTGTTTTGTCGAGGATTATTTGCTCGTAGAGTTGAGGGTCCGTATCTGAGCTCTCTACTCTGTTCCACTGGTCTATGTGTCTGTTTTTATGCCAGTGCCATGCTGTCCTGGTGATCACAACTTTGTAGTAAAAGCTTGAAATCAGGCAAGGTGATGCCCCGGTTTTGTTTTTCTTTTTTTCAACGTTTCCTTAGCAATTTGGCATCTTTTCTGATTCCATACAGATTTTAGGATTGTTTGTTCCAGCTCTTTGGAAAATGCTGGTGGAATTTTAATTGGAATGGCATTGAAAGTATAGATTGCTCTAGGCAGTATAGACATTTTTTGCAATGTTTATTTTTCTGATCCATGACCATGGTATAGTCTTTCCATCTTTTTTGTGTTTTCTTTGATTTCTTTCATGTGTGTTCTGTTGTTCCTTGAGTACACACCCTTTACCTCTTTGGTTAGGTTTATTCCCAGATATCTTATGGCTCTTGGTGCTATAGTAGATGGAATCAATTCTCTAATTTCCCTTTCTGTATTTTCATTGTTAGCATATAAGAAAGCAACTGATTTCTGTACATTGACTTTGTATCCTACGACATGACTGAACTGCTATATTAGTTCTAGTAGTTTGGGGATGGAGTCTTTTGGGTTTTCCGTATAAAGTATCCTGTCATCTGTGAGGAGAGAGAGTTTTTGACTTCTTCCTTGCCAATTTGAATACCTTTTATTTCTCTTTGTTGTCTGATTGCTGTTGCTAGGGCTTCTAATACTATGTTGAACAAGAATGGTGAGAGGGGGCATCCTTGTCGTGTTGCTGATCTCAATGGTAAGGCTGTGAGCCCCATGGAGGATGATATTTGCTGTGGGCTAGTAGCTATCTTATAGAACTGTATGGATCTCGATGTTTTAGGACTCTAAATTAGTTTAGCCCCATTCACAATATTTACTGAGCCTCTGTGGATAAAGCACTTGCTAGTTTCATGGGGGTTTCTAGGGATGTTAATATATATAATACCTAACATAAAGATATCTGGTCCCCACAAAGCCTCAGTTGTTGTAGGTGAGATCACCAGTGGCACACAGAGCTCATTCTGGTGGAAGGAAGTCCTGCCTGGAGTGAGTGGTCTCTTCTCTCACTTGGGTCCAAAGAAGCACCCATTCCACTTTGACTGTTAACTCCCTGTCCCCTGAGGGCTAGGGCACATGCCCCTGAGGTTGAGGGGGTATGTGGGACATTCCAAGAGAGAACTCTGTGACACCCTCTGTCTCTTCCTGGGCAGGTGAATCCTTGGTGAAGCAGGACAGCAAGCAGGTGCAGGTGGACCCTCCAGCATCTGGGCTATGAGACCTGCGGCTGAAGTGAGAATGAATCTCAGTGGAAGGAGAGCACCAGTCACTGTAGGAACACAAGGGCAAGTCTCACCTGACCTCCCTGGAGTCGGCCTTCCCATCTGGGAGCTACTGGCCAGTCCCACACCTAATGAGGAGTAGGGCCCAGGGATATGGTAGATGGAAGGGTACCCAGAACCAGTGAGGCACAGGAAGTTTGGCAGAGAACTCTTGTCCAACATGAGGTTGAGTGTGAGTGGGAATGTCTCTAATTAGTTTCCAACATATTTGCTGCTGATTAAAAGAAGGAAAGTTCTGTTCAACTGGTGATCATCTAAGGCTTAATTGTTAATGAAGAGACCAGATGAGCTTGTGGAGATATGTAAACCCTAAGCTAAAAATATCTGTTTTTTCCATCCTAGAAGGACTTTGCCTGTAGGTACAACCCACCAAACTGAAATTGAGAATAGAAAAAAAACACTCAGGGCAGTGGAAGGTGACTGTGCCTGGTTCCTGACCTGCAGGGCTGTTGAGTGGGTGGAAATACCATGTCTGAATGCTGTAAAGCATGGGGCTGAATAAAGTACCCACCTCAACCTTCACTCTAGCGATTCCTATCCCCGGCACCAGAGCTGCCTCCAAGCCTTAGCAGTATGTGTAGCTTTATGCAGGAAGATGTCTTTTGTCTTTTTCTAAGAGAGTGAGGAACACGACAGCTCTGAGGGGAAACAGCCCTGATGGAGGGGTGCCTGGGCTTCTCAGTGACTAGCTCCCCAGGGAAGAAGCCCTTGGAGAGCTCTCAAGGGAAGCAGGAGGAGTTCCATGCATGCATATGGAAAGTTAGAAGACATCTCTCTCCTGCAGAAGGACATCAGAGACCTGAAGGCCCAGCTGCAGAATGCCAACAAGATCATCCAGAACCTCAAGAGCCAGGTCCGGTCTCTCTCTCAGTTACAAGTGATTATTCATCTAGTTTGGAGACACCACGGAAGCTGAAGGCCATTGACACTGTTGAGGGATCTTCACCTCACAGTGTCACTGATGAAGATGAGAGGTAGCTGTCTGATGACACTGGGGCTTTTCTACCCCCTGGGCTTCAGGTTAAAAAGGATCTGGAGAGTCTGATCCAGAGAGTGTCCCAGCTAGAGGCCCAGCTCCCAAAAACTGGAGTAGAAGGGAAACTGGCAGAGGAACTGAGATCAGCCTCCTGGGCTGGGTAAGGGGGACAATCTTTGGCTCCTGATAGGATTGAAAATGTCTAAGTTTGTGTTGGACGTGGGCTAGCCCAGACAGGTAGAAGAGAGAAACCCAATAAGGTGATCAGAAGAGTGCCTACTTCCATGCTAGGCCTAGATCCAAAGAAAGGTCCATGGGCCCTGCTTGGGAAACACCAGGTCTCTGGGATTTCCTCTCAGGAATCTATTAGTAAAGCAACTGGATATGTGGTGTAGTAGGAAGGCTGGAGTTAGATTGCCTGGGTCTGAATCCTAGCTCTAGCACTTTCTAGCTGTTCAACTTACTTAGACTTTCTGGGCTCTTTCCTTACCTATTAAATGAAGAGAATAAGAGAACCTATCTCAACAGGTGGTTACTGGGTTTAAATGAATTAGTACAAGTGATCAAAATTGCCTAACATATATTAAGCTCTCAGTATGACTTTGTGTTGGAATACAATACTTTGTGTTGGAAGACACTGGGTATCTGTCCTTGTTATCTGCGCTGAGCATCAAACCATGCAAAAGCTTAGTGGCCTCAAACAATAATTTATGTGGATTTACAGGGCTCAGCAAGGTGGCTATTGCTTGGGTGTCTCTCCTGGGGCAGCCGTCCAATAGCTTCATGTGTCCGGTTGATATGATGCTCCTTGCCTTCTCTCTCTTTCCCCCCCTTGTCTCCTTGTCTTCCAGGGCCTTTCTTCTTGGGGTGGGCCTCTCAAGTGGTCTTAGGTTGTTCCACTTCTGCATGGTGGCTGGCTTCCAACAGAGCAGAAGTAGAAGTTGCCAGGACATTTCAGAGCTACTCCTGGACTTAGCACAGTGTCGCTTCCCTTATTACCTCAGTCACAGTAGTCACAGAGCTTGCCCAGATTTAAGGAGGTGGAGAACAGCCTCTACCTGCCAGTGAGAGAAGGAGCAAAGGCACATTGGCAAAACAACATGTGGAAAAGGAAAGCAATGGCTATCTTGGCAAAACAGTCTGCCATAATAGAGATGATCTTCCATGATCATCACGAAGGCGTGAAAGATCTTATCTAGGCTTAGAATTAAGTGATTCCTTTTTCCCCTCAAGTTTTATATTTATTTATTTATTTTACATAATGTCTCCACTCAACTTGGGGCTTGAACTCCTGACCCCATCATCAAGAGTCGTGAGCTCTTCTTACTGAGCCAGCCAGCCAGGTATCCCAGGATTAAGTGATTCTAGTCACTGAACTTAATTTTATTTATTGTGTCTTTTGAATATCTACTCAGCAAATATGTTTAGTGTTTCTTGAGTATCAGCTATGAATCTACACTCTACTAGTCCCATGAGAAATGTAAAACTGGGCAGCATATTTACCTCTACAGGACCTACAATTCTCCTGGACATAAGGCTAACATGCACAAAACATTGTAAGAACCACTAAATTGCTAAACTGACATCATGTATCAGAGCGGGATTTACTCTTATATACTTCAGTTTTTGTGCCCAGAATTCAGCCTGGGGAGCTCCTTTGAAATGTTCTCACAGAAATCTCTACTGAAGGCCCATAATTTCACATTCACTCCTTTTCATTCTTACTTTTTCCTCTTCTCTCCTGTATTAGGAAATATGATTCCCTGATTCAGGATCAGGCCCGAGAGCTGTTATACCTATGCCAGAAGATACGAGAAGGGAAAGACATGTGTTACCTTCTTACCCAGCATGTGAAAGAGACAGTAAAATCTTTTGAGGACCTTATTAGGAGCAATGACATTGACTACTACCTGGGGCAGAGCTTTTGAGAGCAACTTGCCCAGGGAAGCCAGCTGACAGAGAGGCTTGCCAGCAAACTCAGCCCTAGTAAGTTTACCACAGGGCTTTGGCACACACTCAGTCACTCCCATAGCCCCAGGCCCAGGTGGCCACCACACCTCCACCACAGTCTTTTTTTTTTTTAATTTATTTTTTCTTTATTTTCAGCATAACAGTATTTATTATTTTTGCACCACACCCAGTGCTCCATGCAATCCATGCCCTCTCTAATACCCACCACCTGGTACCCCAACCTCCCACCCCCCCACCCCCCCCAAAAACCCTCAGATTGTTTTTTCAGAGTCCATAGTCTTTCATGGTTCACCTCCCCTTCCAATTTCCCCCAACTCCCTTCTCCTCTCTAACTCCCCCCCATACCCAGGTCATATTCCATTTCATTTCCTGGGGCCATTACAGTATCAAGACTGGCTGGTGGGGAACACTGAGGAGAAACACAAGATTCGGAGTTCATTATTGCAATGGCAGAAGAAACTGGAGCACTCATGGCAAGTGACCTTTAAGGAAGCAGGCTGTGTCCATCCAGTGCTAAGGGGGAGAAAGGGAGAAGAGATTGGAGGATGTCATCATAGTGAAAAGAGCCTGACCTGAGAATTGCAAGACCCCATTGGTGTCCCGTATGCTGCCATTAATTTGCTTTGGGCAATGGTTTAGCCTTTCAACATCTCTTTGTATCACATGGTATCATACATAAATATAATTCCAGTATAGTTAAAGCACGCTGCCCTTTGGATGTGGTTTGAGCACTGAATGTCATAGTGCAAGAGCTAGGAATATGGGTTATTATTGGAGTTCTTTACTTAGAAGACATTTCCTGAGAGTACCAAGAGATAGCGGGATCAGTCTTGGGGACCAACCATCCCACACACTGGTGGCAGGTGCAGAGGTGGGACAGGATAGAGCGAGAGTGGGCTCTCCATGAATGCTATGATGGGACACAGAGCATGCATCTGAGAGTGAGTCTGTTGCAGGCTTAGAAGGTGGAATATTCCAGAGAGAAGCTGAGCAAGTGTGCTTCAAACTTCTTTGCATTGATTTAGGGTAGAGGAAGTCCTGAGACTGATCATGAGGTCAGGGGAGGTCTGCCTGGTGAGTTCAAGAGAGCCCACAGCCCCTCTGAAGCTACAATCTGCACCCTTCCCAAGTAATTCTCCTACATGTCTTGGACACACACAGAGGAATCACCATTCTGTACCCAAAGATGCTCTTGCATTTATAATTTAGGAAGTGGGATCTATTTAATTTCTTACCATGTTTTTCTAAATTTGGCTTACAGAGGATCATAAAAGTGAGAAAGATCAAGCTGGAATTGAACCGCTGGCCCTCAGGTAACTTGAAATAGGATCTGGTAAAGGAATCAGGAACAAGGCCCAAGGGGTCCAGATGACTGTAACTTTACAAATTGGGGCAGGGAAATGCTGATTATAACATGTTCATTTATTCATGAGACACTTTAGCCTCTCTTTTGCTACAATTCTGTTGATTTCTATTGTGTAATTATGCTCCAGGCTTGGAGCATAACTCAGTCTGACCCAACAGTAAAGTAACCAGGTTCCAGGGGTCCTTGGTACCCCCAAGGCTCTCCTCTGCTTTCTTCCTGGGCATTTAAACATGAGGCTGTGCTGCTGAGTTGACTTAGGTTAAGCCACATTGGCAGCTCATTTGGTAGTAGTAGTCCAGTTCCTCTGGGGGGAAAAAAAGAATTAGAGAATAATAATGTAGTTTCTCAGAGGATGGGGGAAAGGCCTGGGTGTTGCAAACTCCTGGGAGGCTATGATCTCTTAGGAACCAGTTTTCAATGAGTCACTGCAGAGAATCTTACCATGTACAGTAAAATATGGGCTCAAAATCTGTAGCTGTAGCCTCTAGTCCAAGCCCCTCTCTGTCAGAAGCCTGCTTTAGACCATGTAGTGCTGCTCCAAGTCCCTGCGTTGAAGAGCAAAGCTTTTTGGTTTTGTTTTCATTGCTAATCCATCCTGGACACATACCTGGGCTGTATTTCAATCATCCACATGATTCCATGCATCCTGCTCTCGGTTTGTCAAGGGCGATGCCAGACTGCTATGTATTTGTCACCACTTACCTTCAGTTACTTGGAGACTGGTAACCAGCAGCTCTTGGGGCCAAAACGTGGAGCAGCTGTGCCTTACAGGGCTCACAGAGTCTGTGCTAGTTTCTGGCGTCTCCTGTGGCCAGTGCCCTGGGTGGTGATTGGCACTCTTCTTGCCACTGCACCAACCTACTCTCCACCCCTAAGCAGTGATAGGCTATTTTGGTGGTTCTTTTTTTTTTTAATTTATTTTTTTATTTATTTTTCAGCATAACAGTATTCATTATTTTTGCACCACCCCCAGTGCTCCATGCAATCCATGCCCTCTATAATACCCACCACCTAGTACCCCAACCTCCCACCCCCCACCCCTTTCTAAACCCTCAGATTGTTTTTCAGAGTCCATAGTCTCTCATGGTTCTCCTACCTTTTCAATTTCCCCACACTCCCTACTCCTCTCTAACTCCCAGGTCCTCCATGCTATTTGTTATGCTTCACAAATAACTGAAATCATAGGATGATTGACTCTCTCTGCTTGACTTATTTCACTCAGCATAATCTCTTCCAGTACCGTCCCTGTTGCTACAAAAGTTGGGATTCCTCCTTTCTGATGGAGGCATAATACTCCATAGTGTATATGGACCACATCTTCCTTATCCATTTGTCCACTGAAGGGCATCTTGGTTCTTTCCACAGTTTGGCCATTGCTGCTATAAACATTGGGGTACAGATGGCCCTTGTTTTCACTACATCTGTATTTTGGGGGTAAATACCCAGGAGTGCAATTGCAGGATCATAAGGAAGTTCTATTTTTAATTTCTTGAGGAATCTCCACACTGTTCTCCAAAGAGGCTGCACCAACTTGCATTCCACCGCACTGTAAGAGAGTTCCCCTTTCTCCACATCCCCTCCAACACATGTTGTTTCCTGTCTTGTTAATTTTGGCCACTCTAACTGGTGTAAGGTGATATCTCAAAGTGGTTTTAATTTGAATCTCCCTGATGGCTAGTGATGATGAACATTTTTTCATGTGTCTGATAGCCATTTGTATGTCTTTATTGGAGAAGTGTCTGTTTATATCTTTTGCCCATTTTTTTTTAAAGATTTTATTTATTTATTTGACAGAGAATTACAAGTACACTGAGAGGCAGGCAGAGAGAGAGAGAGAGAGAGAAGAAGCAGGCTCCCTGCTGAGCAGAGAGCCCAATGCGGGACTCGATCCCAGGACCCCGAGATCACGACCTGAGCCGAAGGCAGCGGCCCAATCCACTGAGCCACCCAGGCGCCCCCCATTTTTTGATATGATTGTCTGTTTTGTGTGTGTTGAGTTTGAGGAGTTCATGATAGATCCTGGATATCAACCTTTTGTCTGTACTGTCATTTGCAAATATCTTCTCAACATTCTGTGGGTTGCCTCTTTGTTTTCTTGACTGTTTCTTTTGCTGTGCAGAAGCTTTTGATTTTGATTAAGTCCCAAAACTTTATTTTCGCTTTTGTTTCCTTTGCCTTTGGAGACATATCTTGAAAGAAGTTGCTGTGGCTGATATCGAAGAGATTACTGCCTATGTTCTCCTCTAGGATTCTGATGGATTCCTGTCTCACGTTGAGGTCTTTTATCCATTTTGAGTTTATCTTTAGGTATGGTGTAAAAGAATGGTCAAGTTTCATTCTACATATTTCCCAGCACTATTTATTGAAGACTGTCTTTTTTCCACTGTATATTTTTTCCTGCTTTGTTGAAGATTATTTGCCCATAGACTTGAGGGTCCATATTGGGCTCTCTACTCTGTTCCACTGGTCTATGTGTCTGTTTTTATGCCAGTACCATGCTGTCTCGGTGATCACAGCTTTGTAGTAAAGCTTGAAATCAGGGTAACGTGATACCCCCCAGCTTTATTTTTGTTTTTTTTCAACATTTCCTTAGCAATTCGGGGTCTCTTCTGGTTCCATACAAATTTTTGGATTATTTGCTCCAGCTCTTTGAAGAATATCGGTGGAATTTTGATCGGAATGGCATTAAAAGTATATATTGCTCTAGGCAGTATAGACATTTTAACAATGTTTATTCTTCTGATCCAAGAGCATGGAATGGTCTTCCATCTTTTTTGTGTCTTCTTCAATTTCTTTCATGAGTGTCCTGTAGTTTCATCGAACACAGATCCTTTACCTCTTTGGTTAGTTTATTCTCAGGTGTTTTATGGTTCTTGGTGCTATAGTAAATGGAATCAATTCTCTAATTTCCTTTTCTGTATTTTCATTGTTAGTGTATAAGAAAGCCACTGGTTTTCTGTACATTGACTCAGTAGAACGTATCAATGAAACTAGAAGCCGTTTTTTTAAAGAATCAATAAGATCGATAAATCATTGTCCACACTAATCCAAAAGAAAAGAGAGAAAGCCCAAATTCATAAAATTATGAATGAAAAGGGAGAGATCACAACGAACACCAAGGAAAGTAGAAACAATCATCAGAAGCTATTTTCAACAGTTATATGCCAAATAAGCTAAGCAACCTAGATGAAATGGATGCATTCTTGGAGAACTATAAACTCCCACAACTGAACCAGGAAGAAATTGACAACCTGAATAGACCGGTATCTAGTAACGAGATTGAAGCTGTGATCAACAACCTCCCAAAATACAAGAGCCCAGGACCTGATGGATTCCCTGGGGAACTCTACCAAACTTTCAAAGAAGAAATAACACCTATTCTCCTGAAGCTGTTTCAGAAAATTGAAGCGAAGGAAAACTTCCAGACTCTTTCTATGAATCCAGAATTACCCTGATCCCCAACAGGCAAAGACCCTACCAAAAAAGAAGAATTTCAGACCAATATCAGTGATGAATATGGATGCTAAGATTCTCAACAAGATCCTAGCAAGCAAGATCTAACAGCACATTAAAAAGATTATCCACCATGACCAGGTGGGATTCATCCCTGGGCTACAAGGATGGTTCAACATTCACAAATCAATCAATGTGATAGAACAAATTAAATAAGAGAAGAGAGGAAGAACCACATGGTCCTCTCAATCGATGCAGAAAAAGCCTTTGACAAAATCCAGCATCCGACCGTTTCTGATTAAAATGCTTCAAAGTATAGGGGATAGAGGGAACATTCCTGAACTTTATCAAATCTATCTATGAAAGACCCACAGCAAATATCATCCTCAATGGGTTAAAAGCTTGCAGACTTCCCCATTGAGATCAGGAACAAGACAAGAATGCCCACTCTCATCACTCTTGTTCAACATAGTATTAGAAGTCCTAGCAACAGCAATCAGACAACAAAGAGAAATAAAAGGTATCCAAATTGGGCAATGAAGAAGTCAAACTCTCTCTCTTTGCAGATGACATGATTCTTTATATGAAAACCCCAAAAGACTCCACCCTCAAACTACTAGAACTCATACAGCAATTGAGCAATGTGGCAGGATAGAAAGTCAATGTATTTTGGTGTTCTTCACAGGAATGGTTCCCTTGACTTAGGTGTTTTTTCCTATGTGCCTTGGTCAGGACAAGTTGGGCCCAAGTGTCCTTGGCTTCACCTATTGTCTCCTTTCACCCCACTAGGCTCAGCAGAGAAACTGCCAGAGAAAGAGAAAGTGTGATTGAGGTCCTGCAGGCCAAGCTGAATACCCCGGCCATCATCACTCCCTGTCCAGCAGCCACGCCTTGTCGGACTCCCAGCGCTCTCCCAGCAGTTCCTCCTTCCTGTCTGATGAGCTGGAAGCCTGCTCTGACATGGATATAGCCAGCGTGTACACACCACTACATAGAGAAGAAGGCGCTGCCTGGTCATTCAGGTAACCTGTTTCTCTAGCCTGGCCTTGTAGATCCTCCCTGGTTTGTATCAGGCTGAATGTGACCCTGGGACCACAGCACCAGTACAGGGCCCCAGTGCCTCAGGATATTTGCTCTGCTCCTGACTCTATGGGGGTGTTGTGGGGTCTCCACTGGATTTGCAAGCTGGTAGACCCAAGGGGAAGCACAGTGGGGAGAGCGAGAACATCCAGACAGGCTCTTCCCCATTGTCTTATGAGCACAGACCCGTCTGTCTGACTTCCTTCTCCAAATGGGACATCATCTCCCTCCTGCAGAGGTCTGCTCACTGCATGTCCTGAACTAGTGTCCCCTGGGTATCTGTCTGCAATCATGGATGCTGTTGCTCCCATCTGGTACTTTTGGAAATGCCATTTTCACAGTTTTTGGGTCTGGGCCCACTCTCACCTCTCAGGTGGTTTGCCTCCCGCAAGAAGCTAACTGCAAATAAGGAAATACACATGACTCACAGTGTTTTGTGCTTGGTGCTTTCCCAGAAAGCCAGGCCCTGCCCTGGTACCCCTCTCTCAATAGAAGGCCAGTTCTTTTGTCGACCACTGAACATTTTCTTACATTCATGGGTTTTGTAGATTCCACCGTCATTCAAGTCATTCCACTGTACTGTCTTCTAAGCCATCAGCAACCAGTGAGCCGCGAGGGGTTAAAGCCCCAACCCAGCAGGCAACCCACATCAGCTTGCCAGCTCCCCAGAACCACCCCCCCACCAGGAGGCCAGCCAGGCCCATCCAGGTATGCAACAGCCAACACAGCAGGAGCGCTGTCTCCTTCTCCCTCAGCAGCCTGTTTTGACTTTTTCTTCAGGGACGAATGTTTCTACTGTCAGAGGCTTCTAGGTATCAGATCCTAGAATGAAATCAAGAGGCCTTCCTTGTCCACCAATTGTGTCTGCATTTTCTTGGTTCTAAATATTTTATGAGGTCAAATCAGGATCTGCAGTAGACTTTCTCCAGCTCCTTTAGGTGTAGGGTTAGGTTTTGTGTACCTGAGACCTTTCTTTGTTTCTTCTTGAGAAAGGCTTTGTACCGGCTATATATTTTCCTCTCAGGACTGCCTTTGTTTGTGTCCCACAGATTTTGAACCGTTGTTTGTATTTTCATTATCATTTGTTTCCATGATTTTTTTCATCAATTCTTCTTTATTTCCCGGTTGACCCATTCATTCTTTAGAAGGATTGCTGTTTTTAGTCTCCATGTATTTTGGTTTCTTTTTTCAAACTTCCTTTTGTGGTTGAGTTCTAGCTTTAGAGCATTGTGGTCTGAAAATATGCAGGGAATGATCCCAATCTTTTGGATTACCACGTTGATTGAGTTCTGATTTAGGTGACCGAGGATGTGATCCATTCTGGAGAATGTTCGCATGTGCACTAGAGAAGAATGTGTAGTCTGTTGCTTTGGGATGAAATGTTCTGAATATATCTGTGATGTTCCATCTGGTCCAGTGTGTCGTTTTAAGGCCTTTATTTCCTTGCTGATCTTTCGCTTGGATGATCTGTCCATTTCAGTGAGGGGAGTGTTAAAGTCCCCTACTATTATTGTATTATTGTTTGATAGTGTTTCTTTGATTTTGTGTTATTAATTGGTTTTTGTTATATTTGGCTGCTCCCACGTTGGGGGCATAGATATTGAAAATTTGTTAAATCTTTTTGTTGGACAGACCCTTTGAGTAATGATATCGTGTCCTTCCTCATCTCTTATTAAGTCTTTGGCTTAAACCTAATTGATCTGATATAAGGATTGCCACTCCTGCTTTCTTCTGATGTCCCATTAAGCATGGTAAAATTCTTTTCCCCCCCTCACTTTAAATCTGGAGGTGTCTTCGGGCTTAAATGTGTTTCTTGGAGGCAACATATAGATGGGTTTTGTTTTTTTATCCATTCTGATACCCTGTGACTTTTGACAGGGGCATTTAGCCCATTAACATTCAGGGCTAAACTATTGGGAGATATGAATTTAGGGCCATTGTATTGCCTGTAAGGTGGTGTTAATTGTATATGGTCTCTGTTCCTTTCTGATCTAACACTTGTAGGCTCTCTCTTTGCTTAGAGGACCCCCTTTCAAGATTTCCTGTAGAGATCTGGTTTGGTGTTTTGCAAATTCTTTCAGTTGTTGTTTGTTCTGGAAGCTTTTAATCTCTCCTTCCATTTTCAATGATAAGCCCTAGCTGGATATAGTATTCTGGGCTGCATGTTTTTTCTCGTTTAGTGCTCTGAAAATATCATGCCAGCTCTTTCTGGCCTGCCAGATCTCTGTGGATAAGTCAGCTGCCCAATCTAATATTTTTTACCATTGTATGTTACCAGACTTCTTTTCCCGGGGCTGCTTTCAGGATTTTCTCTTTGTCACTGAGACTTGTAAATTTTACTATTAGGTGGGTTGGACGGGGTTGTGGGCCTATTCTTATTGATTTTTGAGGGGCGTTTCTCTGAACCTCCTGAATTTGATGCTCGTTCCCTTGCCATATTGGGGAAATTCCTCCCCAATTTAAGTTCTCTCCCAGTATACCTTCTGCTCCCGTCTCTATTTCTTCTTCTTCTGGAATCCCAATTATTCTAATGTTGTTTCGTCTTATGGTGTTACGTATCTCTCGAATTCTCCCCTTCATGGTCCAGTAGACTGTTTGTCCCTCTTTTGCTCAGGCTTCTTTATTCTCTGTCATTTGGTCTTCTATATCACTAATTCTTTCTTCTGCCTCATTTATCCTAGCAGTTAGAGCCTCCATTTTTGATTGCACCTCATTAATAGCTTTTTTTATTTCAACTTGGTTAGATTTTAGTTCTTTTATTTCTCGCAGAAAGGGCTTTATATCTCTCGAGAGGGTTTCTCTCATAAGCTTCCATGCCTTTTTTTTGAGCCCGGCTAGAAACCTTGAGAATTGTCATTCTGAACTCTAGATCTGACATATTACCAATGTCTGTATTGATTAGGTCCCTAGCCTTTGGTACTGCCTCTTGTTCTTTTTTTTGTGTTGAATTTTCCGTCTTGTCATTTTGTCCAGATAAGAGTATAATGAAGGGGCAATTAAAATACTAAAAGGGTGGCAAACAACCCCAGGAAAATAATGCTTTTTAACCAAAATTAGAAGAGATCCAAAATCGTGAGGGGGGAGGAGAGAAAGAAAGTGGATAAAAAAGAGGTTCAAAAAGGAAGAAAGAAAAAAAAGAAAAAAAAAAGAAAAAAAAAGAAAAAAAAAAAAAAAAAAAAAAAAGAAAAGAATTTAAAAAAAGAAAACACCCTAAGAAAAAATAAAAAAAAAGAAACAAATATATATTAGATAAAAACTAGTTAATAAAAATCGTTTTAAAAATTAAAAAGGAAAAAAAGGTAACAGTTAAAAAAAATTTTACCAAACGAAGGCGAGAAAAAAAAACAAAAAAATGGAAAAAGAAAAAAAAATTAAATTAACTCTACAAGACTAAAAAAAAATCACAGGGAAAAAAAAAGCCATGAGTTCCTTGCTTTGCTTTATCCTCTTCTAGAATTCTGCTGCTTCTCCTTGGTATTGAAACCACACTCCTTGTTAGGTGAAACTTGGTCTCGGCTGGATTTCTTGTTGATCTTCTGGGGGGAGGGGCCTGTTGTAGTGATTCTCAAGTGTCTGCCCCAGGAACGGAATTTTACACCGCCCTTACCCGGGGCCGGGGTGAGTAATCTGCTCCGGTTTTTGCTTTCAGGAGCTTTTGTTCCCTGAGTGTGCTTTCTGTAGAGTTCGGAGGACGGGGAATACAAATGGCGGCCTTCTGGTTCCGGCCTGGAGGAGCCGAGAGCCCAGGGCCGCACTCCTCAGTGCGCTGCTCAGAGAACCCCGCGCCCAGTTACTCCTGTCTGCCTGACCTCTGCGCAGTGCTCCGAGCTCACCGAGCCTGCGACCAGTTCAAGGTCACCCCCGAGCTGCGAGCTTACTGTCAGCTATGTACTCTGTAGCCGGCTTTCCTGTTCCAATACCCGCAAGCTCTGCGACACTCAGACCACCCCGATCCTTCTGTGACCCTGCAGGACATGAGGCACGCTGACCCGTGTGGGCTTTGCCCCGGGTAGCCTCTGGAGCGATGTCCATCAGCGGAACAGGACTTTTTTAAAATGTCCTGATTTTGTGCGGCAGTTATGCTCCACCGCTTGCCGGGAGCCGGCCCCTCCCCCCGGGGTCTATCTTCCCATCGCTTTGGATTCACTTCTCCGCCGAGTCCTACCTTTCAGAAAGTGGTTGTTTTTCTGTTTCCAGAATAACTGTTTTCTTCTCTTCGATTTCTGCCGATGGATTTTCAGGGATATTATTAGTTTATTTTCAGCAATCTTTAGATAATAAGACTATCTCTAGCTGATCTCCGGCTAGCTGAAGCAGTCTCAGCCTGCTACTTCTCCGTCCATCTTGACGCCTCCCCCACGTATTCATTGTTGTTAACCCACACCCAAGCTCCATGCCATCCAGTGCCCTTTATAATACCCACCACCTGGTTCCCCCAACCTCCATCCCCCGCCACTGTCAAACACCCTTCAGATGGTTGTTCAGAGTCCATAGTCTCTCATGGTTCACATTCCCCTTCCCCAATTTCCCTCTCAACTCCCTTCTCCTCTCCATCTCCCCATGTCCTCCATGCTATTTGTTATGTTCCACAAAATAAATGAAACCATGATGAGTAATTGACTCTCTCTGCTTGACTGATCTCACTCAGCATAATCTCTTCCAGTCCCAGATTCTATGGTTTTATGATCTTTCTACATTACATCATCTCATAATGATCAAATTGCCAGGAGGCAAAATTTTATCCTTACTGACAAATGAAATATCCAGGACAAAATATTATATTTAATAAAAAATTTTAAATTTCCAGTTAAGAAGACACAGACAAACTAAGGGTTTGGAAGGGAGGGAGGTGAGGGGTTGGGAGAGCCTAGTGGTGGGTATTAAGGAAAGCAACATATTTCATGGAGCACTGGGTGTGGTACATAAACAATGAATCTTGGAGCACTGAAAAAATAAAATAATAAAATAAATAAAAAACAAACCCATTTTAAAAAAAGAAAGACACAGACAAAGAAATTAAGCTGGACACAGCGAGCACTTTCAAGGACAGAGAGATCACCCATGCAGTGAAGGGCACAACAGAGCAATAGGAAAACCACAGAGGAGGAAGAATAATGGCAAAACAGGGGGCCCACAGAAGGTGCAATGAGTAGGGCTAAAGATTTTTGGGACCCAAGAAGAAAAATCTCTACATTCAGGTAATGTGCCCATTAGTAACCAAAGGCTACTTGTATTGGTAATTCTCCATCATCAATCCCTGAATCCTTCCGTTGCCATATTTACCATTTGTCCTCTTGAAAATGGTGGTGATGAGCCAGGAGCAGCAGAAGAAAGGCTAGGGAATGTGAGCACTGGAGAGTTCATGCCAACATCTTGGACTGCTGGAGAGGAAGCAATGGAGTCTAGGTTGTAAAGACAACAACAATTTTCAGGAAACCCTGAACAACCACACTCAATCAAAACCCACTCACAGCTTAGTCATTTTTTTCACCATCAGAGACCTAAGGTGGTAACATGGATTTGTCCTCATTATACCCCAAACCACTACAGTAAGGAACAGCAAACAAATCCCTAAGTTTGGAACAAGAACATTGTCCCTTTAAGGGAAGCGTAGCTCCATAGAAGCAACTTCTGGTTTGAAAGATTATTAGGGGCATTTTTCTAAGCCCCACATTTATATAATTATATTTTATATAATTTTATATAATTATAAGTTATGTTGTGTGCAATTTTGTGTGTGTGTGTGGGTGTGCAATTTTTTTAATACACTGCCTTGTGACTAAAAACCTATGATTGGAGAACAAAGCAAAAGGAAATGTACATAAAGTTAAATTTACCTTATAACCTATGGTCCATTGGACAAACCCTTGAGGCGGCAGAATAAGACATTACAGGAACCCCAACTGTCTTAAACTTAATGACCTAACTAGAGGGAAAAACAGTCTTAGCTTGACCAAAAGTCATGTCTCCAGGATGTCATGATCTCTTCTTTAGCATATTAAAGTCCTGTCAGAAAACTTTCCCTTTGCCTGTAGCTCCCCCAGTTCCAAACTATATAATCAATGGCTCCTCACAGAAACCCCAGTGCCACTCTTTCTGTCCACTGGTCCTGTCCCTGTGGCTATCATAAAAAGAACTTTTTTTGCATAGAAAATGTCTCAAGATTCCTTTCTTGAGCTCTGAACCCTAATATTTCCACATCAAATATGTGTAGTATATAATGTCAAAAAATACTGAATCAAAAAGTATGAATGGACTTGTGGGGCAAATTAAAAAATTAGCATTCCAATCACCATTCTGATGAGTGGTTAGTGATGGGAAAAATGTAGCAGGATGAGAAGGGTAGAGACAGAAGGCATGGCAGGTTAGAGACAACAAAACCCCTCCTGGAGTACCAGGCCAGCAATTCTACAGTGGAAGAATTGGAAAATATCAGAGAAGGCAGGGAGTAAGTCCTGCTCAGGAGGTGGCCTAGAACCAGCTCTCCAGCTCAGGCCATTGTTGTGGGTAAGGAGCAGCAGTCACAGTGTTGGAGTCACTGGGGCGGAGTCCTGGCTGGGGTTGTGTGTGGGACGCAGTGATGGATGGAGGGAAAGCCTGGCCACGAGGGCAGAGCAGGGGAGTTATAACTGAACACTACAACCAAAACCATCACGGCTCCCCAGGGGAGAGCCCTGCCAGCCACCCTACTGTGGCTGAGCAGTTTACTATGGGACACAGTTCACGTGACACTTTCTCATCTAATGGCCACCAACACAGGATATTGGGAAATGTGACCTTCATTTGACAAGTCCGTGCCTAATTAGTGAAAATCCAAAAGGGGACTGGGGGGAAAAGCTAAGGATTAACATGCCCTAGGAAGAGCAGGCAGGGAAACATTTCCTGAAAGCTCAAAGGAACTTTAGAGACTGAAAAAAAAAAGCCTGAGCATGAAAGAAGAAAGAAATGGCTCCTACTGAAATAAAATTGTGAAAATAGTGTCCTGGGGGTTGAGAGGAGATGGCTAATTAAAAAAAGAAAAGAAATAAGTTTGAAATGAGTGTGTCAAGATGGAGTGGGGGACAGTACTAACATTCAGACTGAAGCTAGGTGAAGGGGGCTGGATGAAGGACATTGAGAAGAGAGGGAGAGAGCAGGCAAGGCAGTATGGCTGGAAGGGCAGATGCGGAGGGAGGGGAGGAGATGACAGCCACTGGGAATAAAGGGACTAAAATATCATCCCCCTGCTTTCCCACAACCAGCATTGCCTGCGGGACGGGAATGGTTTCCACTCAGCTGAGCTCCCCTCCAATCAGGGGGAATGGGAAACCTGGAAGGCAAAGCAATACTGAGACAGAGGCTGGTGAGGAGGAAGGGACGTCGTGAAGAGGAAGGAAGGCCAGCAGCTGGAAAATAAAAACATCCAGTTTCGAATCCTGGGTCAGGTCTTAGCTGGTTAATGTCTCAATCCCAAAGTTTTCCCACGTTGAAATACAAAGGCAAAACCTCCCTTACCTCAGATGAAACAGTTTGGAAAATTGTTTGAAAACTCATGGTAAATTTTAAAGCACTCCACAAATACAAGGAATAGATATTAACTCACAACCTAGTTAACTGTTGAGCAATGCTTACCATGTCAGGCACTTGTTAATTATTGCACTTAAGGCATAATTACCATATTACCATATGACATGCATATGATTGTCCATAAGATACATGTGATTATTGTCCTCACCCTGAAAATGAGGGGAAAGGAAAGAAAGTAAGGTGGCTTCAGTACTTGGGGACTTCAAACACCTTGCCCAAAGCAAGCAACCTGTACCTGAAAACTCAGAATCTGGGGCCCGAGCCCAGCTGGGACCCTCAATCCCACCCTCTCACCCAAGGTTGGAGATTGAAATGCCTCTGATTTCACCTGGACCTTAAGGAGTATGGAAGAGGGAAGATCCCTTCAACACAGACATCCTGGCCACTGCCCCCACTGCTCACGGGCTTCCTGGTCCCCCTGCTTCCTACCTTGGAAGAGTGGTTGCTTGTTTCCAGGGTCCTCCTGGTGGGCGAGGAGAGGGCTGAGGCCGGTTTTTTTTCCTCCCCTGCCATCCAACTGGTGCTCCAGCTGCAATCTTAGACAGCTGTTCACCTGGATGCTTTGCTCCAGCTGCCCTCCCAAAGCTCAGATCTCTGCCACCAGGTGGCTCAGCTCACTGCTCAAAGGGACCTGGAGACCAGCATCCCAGGTGGCAGCTGAAAGAAGAAGAGAGAGTGAAGGGGTCTGGTGGCTCAGATCCAAGCTTTTCCAGGCATTTGTCAGAACACTCCTCCAGGGCATTCCTTTCTGCTCGGGACCCCCACTGTCCTCTCAGGGCCCCAGGCAACGCATTTGGGATGCAGCTGCCTCTATTGGGGGCTGATTTCACATTAAAACCTGTTAAACCCGTAGGGCCTGCCTGGGCCTACTTAGCCATAGTGACTCCATGTTTGCCTAGGTAGCCATTTTGTTGTTTTAATAAATGCCTCAGCAGTTACTCATACCAGTTCCGGGTAACCGTTGCTAAAACACAGACCTTAAAACCAAGGCCATTTTGTTGTTTAATAAATGCCTCAGCAGTTACTAGTATTGGTTCCCGGTAACCATTACTAAAACACACAGGTAGGAGACATCCAATCAGCCAAAGCCACATACTTAGAAGTCTGCGGTTGTGCCCTATAAGGAACTAGCCTGTAAGACCAAGGGGAGTTTCTCTCTTTGGAGGCGGCCCATAGTCAGTCAGTCTGACATCTAATGCTTGGCATAGAATAAAGCTTTACATAACTTTCACTTTGCCTGAGCCTTGTTCCCCTGGCTGGTTAGTCTAAATTCTAATACTTGGCATAGAATAAGGCTTTGCATAACTTTCACTTTTTCAAAAAAAATATATTTTTATTTATTTTCAGTGTAACAGTATTCATTGTTTTTGCACCACACACCCAGTGCTCCATGCAATATGTGCCTTCTCCAATACCCACCACCTGGTTCCCCCAACCACCCCCACCCCCCTTCCCCCCCCTCCCCTTCAGACCCCTCAGATTGTTTCTCAGAGTCCATAGTCTCTCATGGTTCACCTCCCCTTCCAATTTCCCTCAAATCCCTTCTCCTCTCCATCTCCCCTTGACCTCCATGCTATTTGTTATGTTCTACAAATAAGTGAAACCATATGATAATTGACTCTCTCTGCTTGACTTATTTCACTCAGCATAATATTTTCCAGTCCTGGAAGAGATTTTTGTTGCTACAAAAGTTGGGTATTCATCCTTTCTGATGGAGGCATAATACTCCATAGTGTATATGTTCCACATCTTCCTTATCCCTTCGTCCATTGAAGAGCATCTTGGTTCTTTCCACAGTTTGGCGACCGTGGCCATTGCTGCTATAACATTGGGGTACAGATGGCCCTTCCTTTCACAACATCTGTATCTTTGGGGGTAAATACCCAGTAGTGCAATAGCAGGGTCATAGGGAAGTTCTAGTTTTAATTTCTTGAGGAATCTCCACATTGTTCTCCAAAGAGGCTGCACCAACTTGCATTCCCACCAGCAGTGTAAGAGGGTTCCCCTTTCTCCACATCCCCTCCGACACATGTTGTTTCCTGTCTTGTTAATTTTGGCCATTCTCTAACTGGTGTAAGGTGATATCTCAATGTGGTTTTAATTTTGAATCTCCCTGAGAGCTAGTGATGAAAGAACATTTTTTCATGTATCTGATAGCCATTTGTATGTCTTCATGGAAGAAGTGTCTGTCCATATCTTCTGCCCCATTTTTTGATATGATTGTCTGTTTTGTGTGTGTTGAGTTTGAGGAGTTCATTATAGATCCTGGATATCAACCTTTTGTCTGTACTGTCATTTGCAAATATCTTCTCCCATTCCGTGGGTTTGCCTCTTTGTTTTCTTGACTGTTTCTTTTGCTGTGCAGAAGCTTTTGATTTTGATTAAGTCCCAAAAGTTTATTTTCGCTTTTGTTTGCTTAGCCTTTGGAGACATATCTTGAAAGAAGTTGCTGTGGCTGATATCGAAGAGATTACTGCCTATGTTCTCCTCTAGGATTCTGATGGATTCCTGTCTCACATTGAGGTCTTTTATCCATTTTGAATTTATCTTTGTGTACGGTGTAAGAGAATAGTCGAGTTTTCATTCTTCTACATATAGCTGTCCAGTTTTCCCAGCACACCATTTATTGAAGAGACTGAGAGACTTTTTTTTGTTTGTGTTGTTTTGTTTAAATCTCTATTTGCTACCACAGTCTGTTTCTTTGTACTAGGTATGAAAACAGCTAATAAATATTCTACAAAACCACATATCTTATCTGAAAGCTTGAAGCCAAATACATTTCAAAAAGTAGAATTTGTTTTGTTGTTTAGGAAGGCCCCATAGGATCTGTACGCCATCTCTCATGTAGCCCATACACCAGGTTGCCTCTGGGCCACAGGCCTTTAGGCAAATACATTCAAATTTTCTGTGACAAGCTGAGTGAACATTACCACTGAGTGGGGTTAAGTCAAGTCTGTGAATACCATTTTGGTCAGTTTTTCAGACAGGTTTTGTGACCAAATGAGTATATGAAAGCTATCAGAAGAATTCACAGTTCTCATGAGATTACAGAATTAAGGATAAGAAAGTATGGGGCTTCAGAGGTAGGAGCTTCGAAATGACTCCTAAAACAACTATAAGAAAGGAGAGGTATGAAGTAGGATGAAGTCAGGATGAATGGATTTTTTTCCCTCTGTCATATAAAAAACAAAAATTGAAAGGAAAAAAAAAAAAAACATACACTGAATTTACAAATGAAAAAAATGCTCCCAAGAAGTTAGTAGAGAAAGTCTTCTCTAAGTCATTACTACAAGTTTATAAAGGATTAGAGTTTACTATGAGAAATTTTCTGGAAAATCCCATATTTTCCATTTTTACTCATTTGCATTATGTTTTTTATAAGCACCATAGTATCCAAATACTGCTTTTATAGCATCTCATAAGGAGGCTGGAGGTCATGAGGTAGGAGGCCAACTCCTCCTAAGAAGTCCTCACGGGGCACCTTCAGTCTATGGTTAGTATCTACCAACCCCCAAAGCTCCATGAAGCTCCTTCCTATCTTTCTTCCCCCTATATCTAAATTCTCACAAAGGAATTTACTTCTTTCTAAAAATTTTTTTCTTCTATCCATTCCTCTTTATCTTCCCAACGGCATCTTAAGATCAGGCTCTCCTCATGTAAATACCCTATAACTACACCCATTTTAGTGGGTTACAAAACTTGATTTCCTTGATTTGAGTGTCTTCTGACACCAGTGTGTCCCACTAGTCTGAGAGTTCTGTTCCCATCAAGTATATGTTTTGTTTGGAAAAACGTACTCATTTTCCATGGCCCACTCTGTAGAATGTAAACTTCCATGGTTACTTCATAGCTCCTCTGTATAACAGCAGCCTTCTCAACTGACCGGACTTCTCACACTCCCTGATACAAAGCTCTCCCACGGGAAAGTCTGGACCTGATGCTCCCAGGAGTGCACAGAAGTTATTCTCCCAGCCTGTGGTGCCCCTGATACTTTCTTCAAGTTCTGGTTTACCTTCTCATCAGCAAGTTAGGAAATCCAATCAGGTTTTATGAAAATTCAAATTTGGCTGAATATTGAAAATTCTGTATTGCTTAAGGAATTTTAAAACAGATAATAAAAAAAAAATAGAATTGAAAGGCTTAGACATCCTATCCAAAGCAAGAGCTATTTCTATGAGATTCTTCACAAGTCATCCCCTTCTATTTAAAGGGGCTTGGATGGGAGGCTTATTCCTTCACAAACCAGCAATTCCATCACTCAAAATCTCTAGTGGTCAGGAAGGCATAAAGAATGATCTAAGTCCAAATTCTAACTGCCCTTTACCCTTTGATGACCCTTGATCAGACCTCTAAAGGATGCCAAACACAACAGCTCTTTTTCATCTGATCTTCAAATATTTAAAAACCAGTTCTCATCTCTTTGTGATCTTGTCCAGGCCAAAAATTGTTTAGTTTCTCCGACAGTTCAAGATTTCTGGTCACCCGGCATGGTGGCTCCTGTCTTCACTTTGCTCCCTGGTTTGCCAAAGTCCCTTTTACAAGATGGTGTCCCACAATCTAACAATATTTCTGACAAGGTCTCTCACCCTACCGTGGTCTCAGGTTGAATTGGTTTTTGTAGCAACCTTTGCCTACAAGTTCCTTGTCTCAGACGGTTTCTAAGTAACTCCCTATTCTTAAGTCCATGAAAGGCTAGAGAGCCAGGCCTCCTGATTCTGTACCTCTATCACTGATATTTTTAATCAAGGTCAGGATTTCTTTTTTATATTTTCTAAATTTCTTTTATTTTTAAAAGATTTTATTGATTTATTTGACAGAGATCACAAGCAGGTAGAGAGGCAGTCAGAGAGAGAGAGCGGGAGCAGGCTCTCTGCCGAGCAGAGAACCTGATGTGGGCTTGATGCCAGGACCCTGATATCATGACTTAAGATGAAGGCAGAGGCTTCACCCCCTGAGCCACCCAGGCATCCCAATCTTTTCTAAATTTTATCATATTGACATCAGTACTCTGTTTCAGCCTGGTTTGAGTTATTAACTTGATGTTTTACAATACCCTCCCCCATTTGAAGGACAATGGGGAAATAGAAGAAAGATTCTCCAACATTAGATCAGTATTTTAGCAGATGGCAAAAAAGTCCTCATAAAAACAGTTTAAAATTTAAATCCAGGCTTGGAATTTAGATCCTAACAGAGGTATTTCTGTAAATGTGCATCTTTTAACTTTCTCCCTGGGGAATGAGTCAGGGTAGGAGCAGGGTGCCCACCGTACTGGCTGCATGGGGGGCAATATGTATTAGTCACAATATTCAAGAGCTTCTCACATTATGGTGCCATCAGGACAGTTCTTTGAATTTTTTTTTTAATCACTGTATAACCTATACTTTGCTCAACTTTTCTCTGGCCACCTAGGCAGGCAGAGTTGGACTCTTGTCCGACTACTTTTAAGGATGTCTCGGCTGGATCTTGCACATGTCACCAACCTCTGGGCTTTGGACATGAGAGAAACACTTTGTTCTTACTGGGAGCCCCAGACCTGGCTGAGGCAGAACTCTGTAGTTTTCCAGAGCTCTACAACTCCCAAGGAAAGGACACCAGAATCCTAAGCAAGAACAAGGAGCTCACCAGGGAGGGGAGAGTGAGAACACATACCTTTCAGCTTTTTCTTGAAGTTGCCATAAAGTGCCTCGTCGATCTGTAGCTCTGACTGGAGGGACTGGAAGAGCTGCTGTTTCTCCTCACACTGCTGCTGCAGGAGGGCAAGCGTGTGCTGCAGCCTGCATGGGGGAGGCAAGGGCCTGCTGAGTGTCTGGTGCCCCTCAGCCCCTCCAGGCTACCTGCTGTCAGCCAACCTTCACATCACGGGGCTTTAGCCTTAGATGTCAACCAGTAAAAGACCATTACTTTTACTTTACAGATGTGGAAACAGAGGCTATGAGACGTGAGGTAACTTTGCTTGATGTCATGCCATTAGCTACGTTAGTTGGGAGCAGAAATGCAAGCTCCGTATTCTTCCTGCCCCGATGGTGCTCTATTCCTGGTGATAGGCAGTCATAGGGCTTGTGTCGGGGATGTGCATGAGGGCTGGTGGAGATGCCTCCTACATTTCAGTGAGACCAACATCCTTAAACTAATGGGGAGGATGAGAACATTTTTTTTTTCTCCAGGATCTGATATGCTGACCCCCCCCCTTTTTTAAAGATTGATCTGAGAGAGACAGAGATCACTTGCCTACAAGCGGTAGGAGGAGCAGAAGAGGAAGGAAAGAACCCCAAGCAGACTCCAAGTTGAGCGCCAGACCCAGCACAGGGTTCATTCTCATGACTCCGAGATCATGACCTGAGCCAAAATCAACAGCCAGACACTTAACTGACTGAGCCACGCAGGTGCCCCTGATATGCTGAACCTTCCAAAATAGGGTTTTACTCTCCCAAGTTTGGAGTGAAAAGGCATTCTCAGACAAGTCCTTCCTTCTGCTCGAATTCATCCATAAATCAGGAATAGCAGAGGGGAAACTGAGGGCCCCCAAAGGCTCCAAATACCTGTCTTGTCAATACCCCCATTAAAATATAAAAAACAGGGCCCCCTTCCTTCTTATTGGGCTCCCCCTTACCTGGAGTCTTTTTCCTATAGGGATAGGTGTTCCTCCTGGAAATGCAAGATCTCCTGTTGTTTCTCCAAGTCTTCCAGAAGCTGCTGCCATTCCCCCTTTTGGCGCTCCAGCTCCAGCTCTTGAAGTCAGGATCGCGAGGACAGCAGGGCCTCCCTCAGGCATTCCATCTCCTGGAAGCACTCTGAGGAGCAGAATACAGGACAGCTTACACTGTGGGGGCAGAGGCTGGCTGGACAAGGAGCCCAACCAAGCTCCTCCATCCTGATGTGCAGAACTAAGGCAACGGGAATGCAAAGCTGATGCTGCAGCTGCTCAGAAAAGCAGAGGGCGTCAGCTCACTACATCCACATGCCCTGGGGAATGTGGAGCCTCCATCTTTGCAATGCCCTTGATCATCTGCTTTCATAAGGTCTACCCTGTTATTAGAGAAAACGCTGTGGTTTTTTTCCTTCTTTCCTTCCTTCCTTCCTCCCTTTTCTTAGAGAATTTATTTATTTATGTGAGAGAGAGAGAGACAGAGCAGGAGCAGAAGGGGAGGAAGCAGAGGGAGAGAGAGAGAAGCAGACTCCTTTCCCTGCTGAGCAGGGGATCCAATCCCAGGACCCAGGCATCATGATCTGAGCCAAAGGCAGGTGTTTAACCAACTGAACCACCCAGGTGCCCCCAAAGCTGTGTTTTCTTTCCTCTTTCGTCCTTTCTTTCTTTATCCTTTCTTTTCCTTCTTTCTTTCTTTCTTTCTTTCTTTCTTTCTTTCTTTTCTTTCTTTCTTTTCTTTCTTTCTTTTCTTTCTTTCTTTCTTTCCTTTCATCTTCCTTTCTTTCTTTTTCTTTCTTTCTTTCTTTTCTTTTTCTTTTTCCCCAAAGATTCTATTTATTTATTTGACAGACAGAGATCACAAGGAGACAGAGAGGCAGGCAGAGAGAAAGGGGGAAGTAGAGACTCCCTGCTGAGCAGAGAGCAGGGGATCATGACCTAAGCCTAAGGCAGAGGTCTTAACCCACCGAGCCACCAGGTGCCCCAAACACTGTGGTTTCTAATGGTCACTATTTTCTAAGTTCACACACCCTCTGTGTGATAATCCCTTCTTTAATTTTGCCAAAGAGCAACATCAAGACTTCTTGCCTACAGTTTTTAGAATGTATTATATTCATCAATTTGAAAATGGGGACATCTGTCCTTTTCTGGGCTTGTGGAATTATCTGCATGATTTCCCAGAGACTA
Source organism: Mustela putorius furo (assembly GCF_011764305.1). Lineage (NCBI taxonomy): Eukaryota > Metazoa > Chordata > Mammalia > Carnivora > Mustelidae > Mustela > Mustela putorius. The sequence continues at coordinate 91,201 of NW_025422419.1, read as the reverse complement.
GGGACAGGGGCTCTGAGAACCAGGCTGCAAGAGCTGTCAGTCTACCAGGGGGAGGTCTCTGGGCATGGCCCACCATGCTTGTCCACATCTTAGTGACTTCTCCCCACTGAGGTCTGTGCTAGCCTGTCCTGGCATGCAATGGTGGTTTAGCAGTTGTGTCTTCTTCTCTCTTCTCTGTGACGTCTCATTACTTCCCCATCAGTGACCTTTCCCCTCACATCTTCCTGCTCCAAAGAGGCAGATTGAGAAGAAACATCACTTGTTGTCTCTTCCTGTTCCACAACATTCTTTCATTCTGGGATTAAATCCTTTAGGAAAGTATTAGCCTTTCATGGCTATTCAATAAATATTTGCAGATAAATATAATTTTTATTGACCATATACTGATTTGATCAAGTCAATTGACACTAAGGTCAGCTGCCCCCAGGTCACAGAGGAAATGATGTCCTCCCTCCCTTGGATGCCCATTGAATAGTGTTGGAAAAACACTCTGGAGGACATCTGGCTGGTGCTTCCAGGCAGAAAAGTCCTGAGGATTACTGAGCAGAGAGGATCCCAGTGTGGGTGAGTGAGGGGAAGCAGTGAGGAGACAGGGATGGCAGCTCAGTACCAGGAGAGACACATGAGGCTGCAGTAAAGTCTGGATGGGGAGAACGGACCCCTAATTGGTATCCAGTTCATAACTAATGACTGAGTATCTGAGTATCTGTGGGTTGGTTGCACAGAGGTGGTGGGTTTTCTAGGGCTATCTTTGTCCCTAGAACCTCAGAGCATGAGGGCCCCTGGTTGGGACCTCTCAGGAAGTAGCCCCTTCTAGACTGAGAACTGCATGGGACTTTGGATTGGTGGATCTGGTTAGCTATTATCTCCACCTTCTTCTCTTGGCTTCAAAAGGTGTTTGGTGTGGCCAGGAGGAAAGGGACCAGGAAGGAGTGCAGTGTGTGGGCTTTTACCACCCATCTCTAAAAAAACATAACTCAGCTGAGTCTGAAGGCTCTGGTTTTTTTTTTAACCTTAAGGACTCTGTTCTCATTGTAGAGCTGAGGTGTGGGTTCCAGGCTGGGGCTGTAGAAAATGGAGGTAGATCCTGTCCCATAAATTGTAAGCAGACACATTACACATTAGGGTAATAGATGCTTTCCAGAAACTACCCATTCTGTCCCTCCAGAAATACTGTCCCATCCCAGCAGGAGTGCCTGGGTCCTCAAGGCCTGGACCCCAAGCCTGGTGAGCCAAATGTCTGGTTTCTGTGCGGGCCCCCCCCCCTGTGCCCTAGCTGCAGCTGTGCCAGAGGTTTCTTGTCCCAGGAGTCCCCTTGGTTCTGGGGGCAGGACAAGGGCATGTAGAAGGAATGGCCTCTAAGGGACCCCAGCCCGAGAGAAGATTGTTGGGAGAACAGCCGCCTGGTGAGTGGCTGCGGGAGAGCACCCACTGAGCAGGCTCCACCACTTGCCAATCCCATCATGACAAGGCAGAGAGGTCAGCAGGCACATATATGAGCAGACTAACAATGGGCTGGGAAGTCAGATGTCCTGCAGACGCACCTTGTTAGCTCTGCCAAGAGGAAAGTTCTTTCTTAGCTCTAAGTGAGGATAAGAGAACCTGCCCCACCTGCCTTGCTGGACTGTTTGGAAGGAGCAAGTAGAGGAAAGCCCATCACATGCTTTGGAAAGTATGAAGCCCAGCCTCCAGAGGCTCCCCAGTCGTGATAGCATGGGCGGCTCTGGGCCTCTCCTACCACTCCCACAGGCTGCACAGCTGAGCCGGTGTCCAAGCGGCTCCCGTAGCTGGTCATTGATGCAGATGGACTCCTCCAGGTGCTGGCTCAGGTTCCAGATCTCTCTGAGATGTTCCTCCAGCAGGTCATCCCCTGCAGCCATCCCATGAGGATGGGGGAGAGGTGGGAGATGAGGAATCCTAAATTCACCCATTCCAAAACACAGCACAGTTGACTCGGACCCTAGAGCCCAGCTGTAGCTCAGGGTGTCCACACTGCAGCCTGTCCGTGGGAGGTCTGCAGACCACTCCCTGCTGAGAGAGTCCAGCCAACCCAATCAGCCTACCAGCAGGCTGTGGCACAAGGTCCAGATCCAAGCCCAGGCACCAGCCAGGGTTCCCTTTGGCCTGCCCTCCTATGGTTGAACAACAATCATGGAGAGCCACAGGGAGAGCGGCATTGGGTCCAGTATGGCCACTCCCTGGTCCTCCACAACACTGGTTGCACACTCTTCAACACAAGAAAATGGTGTGCAGAAACAAGGGCCTGCCACAGTAGGCTGTCGAGCAAGGAACAGAAAGCATCAGGGGACAGGTGGGACTGCTGGCTGGTCTCCACCTCTCCCAGAGGGCAGAGGCCGCAGAGCTTCTGCAGGCTAAGCAGAGACATGTCAGAATTACCTTCCCAAAAAGTAGGCAGTAAAGGAGAATTTCAAGCAGCCACAAAAGCCAGCAGGCCTGCGACCTCCAGATATCAGGGGCTTGACCATGACCGTGTCGGTAAGCAGAACACACAAGTGCCTTCTGGAGCGAGAACAGACAGCTTTACGCTGATAACTGGTCCTCTCACTCTTCTCTGCTCTCAGCAAGTGATCCTGAAAGGCATGGACAAAGTTGGTCAGATTCACTGGAGAAAACACGAGCCAGTGAAGACGTCCCGGCTGACACTAGGCCTCCCTCCAAAGGCTGGCTGCCCCACCCCTGGCACCTGGGTAACGCTGCTCTGGGGCCATCCACACAAAACGATTTACGTACCCCCCACCCGCAACAAACACACACAGACACAGACACACACACACACACACACACACACACACACAAGCTGCATCGGGCTTTAGGAACCTAACTCAAACGCACCCCTAAGGAGCAACCCCACAGGTGTGACTGGGTTGGACACTCCCAGCAAGGGAGGGAAGGCCCCCCCTTGGGTCCTTGCCAGCGGCAGGGTGCCACTTGGGCCTCCGCCTCATCCTCTCCATCCGCGGGGAAGTCGGAGCGGCCCCCACCAACCACCACCGCGCAACCAGATTGATTCTCGCACTTCAAATCCCCGCTGCCAGGGCCCCATCTGTGTGCTGACCGAAAAGCCGCCCTCAAGCAGCCGGCCCGCGGAGCGTCTGGAGTTCTCGCAGCCCCGCGCTCACGCCACCCCAGGCCGCCCCCGCCCCCGCCCCGCGGCCGCCCGCCTTACCGCCAGTGTCCACGAAGCGCGGGGGCGGGCGGTCCCCCAGCGTGGCACTCCAACCCGCGCTGGCCTCGTCCTCGTCGGACTCCTGCGCTTCGGGGGCGTCGGGAGGCAACTGGGGGGCCGGGGCGCTCGTGTTCGGCATCCGAGGAGGCGGCCCAGGAGGAGCGCGAGGCGGCGGAAGTGCTGTAGAAGGGGTTCCCGCCGCCGCCGCTCCGGGGGCGGACTCGCCGAACACGTCGTCCCAGATGTGCAGGCTCTCGTAGCGCGCGCGGGGCCGCCTCGAGCAGCGCCGGCGCCCTCCTCCGTGCGCTCCCGCCGACCTGGGCCATGGCCCGGGCCGCCGTCCGCGCGCCCGCCCCCCACAGCGCCTCCCAGCCGCACGCGCCCGCACCGGGCCCGCGCCGCGGCCCGCCGCCCCCCACCAGCGCAGCCCGCAGCACAGCGCCCGCCGCCCCACGCCCGGCAGGCCCGCCGTCTTTACCGCCTCGGGCCCAGCGCCCGAGGAAGCGCCCTCGGACTCGGGCGCCGCAGGCTGCAGGCCGCGGAGGGACGCAGGGCGCGAGGGCGGGAGGCAGGGGCTGCAGCCGGGCCCAGTCGCCACCGCTACCGCCGCCGCTGCGTCTCCTCTGCGCTCGCTGCCTCCCCGCGCGCCCTCCCCCGGCACCCCGCGCTCCCTGGCGGACCTTCCCGGGCGCGAGCCGCCAGAGACGGACCCCGCCTACTCGCACCTCTGGCCCGCCGGCCAATGGGGAGCAGGCCGGGGCGGGGCCCGCGCGGGGCACGCCCCACACCCCTCGGCCGAGCGGGGCGAGGAGAGCAGCGGCGGCGGCGGCGGCGGCAGGGGGGAGGGCGGCCGGTGGCTTCCTCGCCTGCGGGACGTGTGGCCCGGGACGGCCACCCGCAGGCCCCGCGCGGCCCCGCAGGGGGAAGGGAGGAACCGAGTGGGTGTCGGGGGTTGGGGGGGACGCAGCCGGTCTTCCCGCCGCCCGAGCCGGCTCACGGAGCGTGAAGCCCGCGCTCTCGGTCCCCTTCCGCAGTCGGCGCCGGCGGCGGCGGGGAGCTGTCCGCCCCGGTGGTTCTGAACCAGGCGCTGCGGAAATTCCAGGTAGGCGCCGGCCCGAGGGTCACGATTCCCGTGGCTGCTGTGGCTGCTGCTGCTTCGGTGCTCCACAGCCGGCTGTGCCTTGAGCTCTTGCAAGCACAAGGGCTATCTGGCTTCCGGGAGCCTTGCTCTAATAAGGAGCCCGCCTCGCTGGTTCATTCCTGGGGTCAGGTGGTGACTCAGTCTCGCTTCAATACCCCCTGTAATTTGAGGGGGGGTCAACATCCGATCTTAGTCATTCCTCCCGTCTTTGACCTTTGACATCTTTAAACTCAAAATATTCATTACCTTCCAAATATTAATTACTCTAACACCACCATTGCAACAACATCTTCACCCATACATTTGACACACTTGTCTGTTAAAATACGGCACAATCACCCAGGCTTCAGTGTTCTGATAAACAATAGATCAGAAAGGTTTCATCCATCCCTCTGCCTTGGCCAGGAGTGCGTGGCACTCATTCCGTTGATGACGATACACATGATCAGGCGTTTCTTGCTCCTCTCTCCCTCCCACAATAATGCAATAAGTCACAATGATGGTAATTGGGCCATAAAGTCACTTGCACTCTGAAATAAAATAAATCCACAGAGATGTGAAGGGCTTGCAAATCCTACTGGGTATTAACTAAATAAGGATTACACGAAAGGGAAAGGCATATTGCTATTTCATGCATAAAGGATGCAGATGCATAAAGGGTGAAGATGTTGGTACCACCAGCTAAGGTCAGTTCTAACAGCAGGTGAGCAGCTTCTGCTCTCGCCCTCCCCTCGCAAGCCCCTGTTTCCTCCTCCCAAACCAGAGTCTCTGTACCAGCATGAATTCCTGATCATCACTGAAAGATGATATATAAAAAGGAAAGGATTCACATGACATTGCTTTGTATATGAATTGGCTGATATACATGAAATTGTTTGCAAAGCATTTCAACTCCGTTGGAAGAATTGTGTCACAGAAAAGAACTGGTTTCCAGCACTTCTCTATACTGTGTTAACCAAGGAAAGATTCTGAAGAGAGTTCATACAGGTAATCAGACATAAAAAGGTCAATGACACATAGATTGAAGACGAAAAGTAAGACTGCGTAGCTCAAGTTCAAATTCTGCAATTAGGAATTCTGTAATACTCCTGTAAAATTTAATGATATATATTTTAAAAAAATAATTGAAAGGGATCAAAACACTGAAATACATAGGCAAGAACTCCTTCTCTTCTCCAGGCAGCCAATGAAAAAGTCAGCGGCTAAAGTGAGTGTGTATTTTAAAAACAGTGGCTTGCTTTGCTACCCAGAGGAAGCAGGAAGTAGAGCAGTAACAGTTACAAGGATGGACACAGTCTTCCATTGTCCCAAATCTGCATTTGTATGGTGCTAATCCCAAAGAAACCTTAGAGTCTTTGTGCTTATGAGCTCTCAAGTGCTTGTAGCTCACAGAGCATGCAACACTGGGAGAGGATTATATGGCCACAAAAGAAACAGACTGGGAAATCAAATTGTTATCCAAACCCTGGCCCAACAAAAATGAGATGGCTATGTCCATTTAGAATCAAGGGTTTAGCAACCAAGTGCTACTTTGTTTAAACAAATGTTTCCAACCAAGAACAGTAAAAATACTTCAGGCTTTAAAAACAGGTGGCTGATTCTCCTTGTGAAAGGAGGGGAGGAAAGGGAAGAAAACAACTGGAAAACAAAAACCAAAAAACTTTCCATCTGCTTGGCAACCTCCTACTCGATGCTATGATTATGGTTCTACATCATTAAGTTTTACAAGTAATGTTTTCTGGGAGGATAATTATAGAACCAGCATTATACTGAGATCTTTTAACTTTGAGTCATTTAAACACATCTTCCAAATAATACAACTTTGTAATATAATTAATTTTAAGATTAATATTGAGCTTTTGGTTCATAGTCTGCACAAAAGGCTCCAGGGTAGTAAGAACAACCCATTTCTGTAGTAGATTCCTTAGGCTTTGTTAAGCCAGAGAGGTTCATGCTCTTGTGAAACTGGGGATAATAGCCATATTTCATTGAGTCTTGGCCTCCTTTCCTGGTATAGTTTAATAAGAAACAAAAAATGCTACCATTCAAACTATGATACAATGTTTTCTTTTCATTAATATTTTAATTTAAATGTATTCAAAAAGCTCTTTGGTAAGTATTTAGACAGATTTTTATTACATATGGCCTTAATGCATACATAAAAATAAAAGTTAAAATTTTTGGTTAACGTTTTTCACTTTTCTCAAACCTCACATTAAGAATCTCACTACTTTTATTTACTTTCTACTGAGAGATTTCAGTGCCCAGATTTTTCTCACAATATGTTCCTCTGAGCCACCCAGAGCTTCTGTCATGCTGCACTTAAAAAATTATTATTAGACATATAGCTGACATTCAATGTTAAATTATTTTCACTTGTACAACATAGTAATTTGACAATTCTATACATTACTCAGTGATCACCACAGTAAGTATATCATCACGTCACCATATAAACTTATTATAATATCATTGGCTGTATTCCCAATGCTGTACTTTTCATCTCCAGATGAGAACAGGAAATTATTTTATTTATTTTATAACAGGAAATTTGTACCTCTTAATCCCCTTCACCTATTTCACCCATCCCCCATCCACCTTCCCTCCCATAACCACCAGTTTGTTCTTTGTATTTAAGAGTCTATTTCTGTTTTTTTTTTTTTTTTGTCTGTTCACTTGTTTCTTTTCTTAGATTCCATATAGAAGTGAAATTATAGGGGCCCCTGGGTGGCTTAGTGGGTTAAAGCCTCTGCCTTTGGCTCAGGTCATGATACCAGGTTCCTGGAATCGAGCCCCGAGTCGGGCTCTCTGCTCGGTGGGGACCCTGCTTCACCTGCCTCTCTGCCTACTTGTGATCTCTCTCTCTTTCAAATAAATAAATAAAATCTTAAAAAGAAAAAAAAAAAGGAAGTGAAATCATATGGTATTTGCCTTTCTCGGTCTGACTTATTTCTCTTAACCTAATACCTTCTAGATCCAGCCATATTGTCACAAATGGCAAGATCTCATTCTTTTTTATAGCTGGATAATATTCCATTATATATCTATATACACCATATCTTTACCCATTCATCTACTGATAAACACCTGAACTGCTTCCATATACTGGCTATTATAAATAGTGCTGCAGAAAACCTAGGAGGGCATATATCTTTTTGAATCAAGTGTTTTTATTTCCTTTGGGTAAATATCAAGTACTAGAATTAGTAAAGCATATGGTAAATCTATTTTTAATTTTTTGAGGAACCTCCATACTGTTTACCACAGTTGTTGCACCAATTTACATTCCCACTAAAAATGTACAGAGGTTCCTTTTTCTCTACATCCTGGCCAACACTTGTTCTTTCTTTTCTTTTTAATACTAGCCATTCTGACAAGTATAAGGTGATAGATCTCCCTGCGGTTTTGATTTTATTTTCTGATGATGAGTGATATTGAGCATCTTTTCACATGTCTATTGGATGTCTGTATGTATTTTTTGGAAAAATGTCTATTAAGTCCTCTGCCCATTTTTCAATTGGATTATATGTTGGGGTTTGGGTTTTTTTGGGGTTTTGTGTGTGTGTGTGTGTGTGTGTGTTCTTTACATATTTTGGTTATTAATCCTTTATTATATTTATCATTCACCACTATCTTCTCCCATTCTGTAGGTTCCCTTTTGGTTTTGTTGCGGGTTTCCCTTACTGTGCAAAAGCTTTTTATTTTGTTGTAGTCTTAATAATTTATTTTTGTTCTTGTTTCCCTTGCACCTAAGCAGACATACCCACAAATAATGTTGCTAAAACCAATCTCCAAGTGATTACTGCTTATTGTCTTTTAGGAGTTTTATGGTTTCAGGTCTCTCATTTATTCATTTAATTTTTTTTTAAGTAAGCTTTACACTGAATGTGGGACCTAAACTCACAGCCTCAAGAATAAGAGTCACATGCTGTACAGGCTGAGCAAGACAGGCACACCTCACACTTCACATTTAGATCTTTGATCCATTTTGAGTTTCTTTACGTGTATGGTAAAAGAATGTGGTCTAGTTTCATTATTTTGCATATGGCTCTCCAGTTTTCCCAACACTGTTTTTGAGGAGACTTTCTTCTGTTACATATTCTTGCCTCCTTTGTCAAAGATTAATTGACCATATAATTGTGGACTTATTTCTGGGCTCTCTATTCTGTTTCCATTGATTTATGCGTATATTTTCTCCCAGTACCCTACTGTTTTGATTACTATAACTTTGTAGTATATCTTGAAATCCAAGAAACTGATACCTCCAGCTTTGTTCTCCTTTCTCAAGATTGTTTTGCATGCTGCACTTCTTATAAAAGTATTCTGAGGTCATCCAAATTGCCACCCCTCCATTCTGCTTGGTTTGATGCTGGTGGGGTTTCTCTTTTTTTTTTCTTTTTTTTTTTTTATCTGAGATTTTTCATATAATAACCAGTTTATTTTCTTTCTTTAAATGGTCCTCAAAAGGCCTGTGGCTTGGCATGCCAAGGGATGTAGATGATCAGTTGTGCCCTAGGAGCAGTAACCACATGGCACAGGGTCAAGCTGTGGTAACTTTATAGGGACTTCCACCTGCTCAGCCCCAACTATAAGACAATTCCTGACATTGGAGATGTGAAAGAAAATGGGAGGGGAGGGGCATCTTAAAATCCATAAAATATGGCATATTGTCTCCTGTTTGTACTTTTACAATTTCTGATTTTGCAAATGGCCAAGCTGCCGCAGGGAACAAAAATGAGGTCCTAAGGTGGCAGAGACTGACCTGGCCAGCCCTGTACTGCACAGGCTATGCGTTACTGGATCAGTATGAATGGAGAAAGCAGGGGTGAGTCAGGGAAGCTGCTGCCTCTCCCTACATTGCCTTCATCACCCACAAGGAGGGGGCCCAAAGCCAAGGAGGACCTCCTGGAACTGAGACAGGGGAGGGGAAAAGAAAGCTGAACGATGCCACAGCTGCTGAACCATGACCAAAATATGGGGGAGAAGGCTGGAGGCAAATGTGCATGGTACACCGTGACATTTGGAGTCCTAGGTGACATAGAAGCTTAAGGATCCAACCTTGCTCAAACTGATTTTACATGATGATTTTATCTACTAATCAACCCAGAGATGCAGAGAATGAAATAGGGCAATACTATAGAAAATGCTTGAGAGAAATCTCTCTTATGATTGAGATTACCTGATATTTCCATTGATTCATTCATTCATTCATTCAACAATTATGTACTGAGTATTATGTATCAAATCCTCTTCTGAACACAGAATAAATCAGGAAAAAAATACCCCACAAATACCATTTTTATAGCACATACATTCAAATAGAAAGAGAGAACAGACAGTAAATAAATAAATAAATATATAATATGTCAGCTGTTGATAAGAAGTCAAAAGTAGAGAGGGACAGAAACTATGTTGATTGTGATGGTGCTGGTGCTGGCTGTGTGTGCAGTTAGGGGAGATTACTCTGATAAGAAGACATTGGCAGATCCTTGAGTGGATTCAGAGAACAAGATGGGTACATTTAAGAAGAGGAAACAAGTGCAACCCCCCAAGGGAGGCACGCACTTGCTGTACTCTGTTAGACACTAAGGAGGCTGGTGAGCGGAGGCAGAGACAGCTGAGTGAAGAGGTTGGAGATGAATTGAGAAGGAAGTTGAGTGTTAAATTTTGTAAGACTGAATTTTGTATTGAGTGAAGTGGGGAGCCATTGGAGATCTTAGAGCAGAGAAATAACAAGGTCTGACTTTTGTCTTAAACGGATTGCTTTAACTGCTGAGTGGAAAATAAACTAGAACAGAGCAAAAATGGAATCCAGAAGACCAGATAGGAGACTATTACAATAACTCAGGCTATAGAAGACGGTGTTTTGGACCACAGTGGGAGTAACTGAAGTGTGGAGAAACTGGTCAGATTTAGAATATATTTTGAAGATAGAATCCACAGCTTCTACCAAAGAATTAAACGTGGGCAGTGAAAGAAAGAGATGAATCAAGAATGACTCTACAGTTTCCTGTTTGAGCTATTGCAAGACCAGCAGAGCTCGAGAAGAATAAGAGCTTGGTTTTGAACATGTTGGGTTTAACTCATCTAGGTAGATCTGGAAAGCAGGCAGTGGAAGAAAGCTCAAAATCCAGGTCTGGACTGGAGGTGGAGATGTGGAGTCATCAGGAGACAGATGGTAGAAGAGGGACAGTCACCAAGGACTCAGTGTAGACAGAGGAGAAGTCTGAGGTTGGGTCCTGGAGCACATTCATACTCAGAGATCAGGGAAATGAGAAGAAACCCCAAGTGGAGGGGCTTGTCCTCACTCAGAAGGGATTGGAGTAAGGGTTCCACCCAGGTAAACTTAGTGGGATTCTGTGGGTCTTCTTTCCTTACCTTCAAGATTTATTTGACAGAGAGAGAGAGAGAGAGAGAGAGAGAGAGAGAAGGAGCACACACATGCAGGGAGAAGAGACAGAAGGAGAGGGAGAGAATCTCAATCAGATTCCCCGCTGAGCATGGAGCCTGACGTGGGGCTCGATTTCATAACCCTGAGCTCATGACCTGAGCCAAGATTCACACGCTTAACCACTTAGCCACCTACACACCCACCCAGTTTGTTTTTCTTTCTTTTTTAAAAATATTTTATTCATTTATTTATTTGACACAGAGTGAAAGAGAGAGAGAGAGAGAGAGAGAGAGATCACAAGTAGGCAGAGAGGCAGGCAGAGGGAGAGGGAGAAGCAGGTTTCCTGCTGAGCAGAGAGCCTGATGCGAGAGCCCGAGACCCTGAGACCATGATCTGAGCTGAAGCCACCCAGGTGCCCTCAATTTACTTTTCTCAGTGAAGTCATCAGAATGGTCGGTCATCAGCTGTATCTGATGGAAGGTGTTCAGTTCTCACTCTGAACAAAATGGCTGTACATTAGAATCACTGGGAAGAATTTTAAAAGCACACTTATATCCAGACCCTAATTGGATATTAATCTAATTGGTTCTACACCAATTAGATCAGATCCTCTGGAGGTGGGCACTCCTGTGTTTTAAAGTCTTCCAGGTGCTTCAAAAGTGTGGCCAGTGTTGAGAAGCCCTGGCTTAAGGTTGGAGGAAAGAAGATGTGAAATAGTCAAAATATTTCACGAGAAGAGTGGAGATTCTGTCGGTCAGAGAAACATACTTGGATTTGTGGCTGAGAATTTAATGTGAAAGGGGCGCCTGGGTGGCTCAGTGGGTTAAGCCGCTGCCTTCGGCTCAGGTCATGATCTTAGGGTCCTGGGATCGAGTCCCACATCGGGCTCTCTGCTCAGCAGGGGGCCTGCTTCCCTTCCTCTCTCTGTGATCTCATCCCTTCCTCTCTCCTACTGTGATCTCTCTCTGTCAAATAAATAAATAAAATCTTAAAAAAAAAAAAAACTTAATGTGAAAGCTTCCAGCATCGTTGCTTTTCTCACCAACCACCTTCAGCTGCCAGGGGCAGATGTAGGGTGGACAGAGGGTTGGGTTTTTACCAAGGTGGGGTTTTATCAGGTATGTATGATGTATGATGGAGGTGAGGTGAGAGATGGGACAGGGATTATAGTTATGGGAGCGGACTCTGTGCCAGCTGCGGAGGCCTGTGAGAATTTGGGGGAAGGATCAAGAACCACAGAAAATGAAATAGGGGGACGCCTGGGTGGCTCAGTTGGTTAAGCAGCTGCCTTCGGCTCAGGCCATGATCCCAGCGTCCTGGGATCAAGTCCCACATCGGGCTCCTTGCTCGGCAGGGAGCCTGCTTCTCCCTCTGTCTCTGCCTGCCACTCTGTCTGCCTGTGCTCGCTCTCGCTCCCTCTCTCTCTCTGACAAATAAATAAAATCTTAAAAAAAAAAAGATTCTCTTCAAAAAAAGAAAATGAAATAGGTAAATGGCTTCTTCTGAGTGACTTAGATAATTAATACTTCTTGAAATAATTTAGTGCAGCCAGACCCCTGCAAAGCAGCACAAACAACTCTGATGAGTGCTTCAATCTACCACTTCTTCCCAGGGCTTCAATCAATTGCTTTCAACAAGTGAACATTGAGATATTTAGAGCAAAGGAAAAAAAATAAATATTGGAAGTTCGCATTTTTTTAAAGATTTTATTTATTTATTTGACAGGGACACAATGAGATAGGGAATACAAGGAGGGGGAGTGGGAGAGGGAGAAGCAGGTTTTTCCGCTGAGAAGGGAGCCCGACGCGGGGCTGGATTCTCAGGCCCCTGGGATCATGACCTGAGCCGAAGGGCAGATGCTTAGCAATTGAGCTACCCAGGCTCCCCTGGAAGTTAGCTTTTTACATTCTTAGAAAATGGGATTTTGTACATTTATGTCCTTTTTCTGTCCCCTTGTGGATATTTTCCCTCTTGAAACACACCCAACCCCTGCTCCACAGTTGTCCAGTAAAAGAAAGGGATCTGAGTGCCATCCCCAAAGTTCACTTGCGTTTAAAGGAGAAACAATCCTGGGAAGCTGTTTGACACAAAAGAGTAGATTGCTCAGTTGTAGAAACTCAGGTATTATAAGAAAATGGGAGAGATATTCCTTACTAGAAGGGGGACCTGCTCAGCGTTTCTAAATTCACATTGGTAGATTGTTGAACTGTTGTAGGCTGAGTGTTAAAATCACATCTTTCCCTCCGTTTTCTTACAGAGACAATGATGGTTCTTCCAAGATTGTCTGTGAAAGGCTGGGCAACTGCAAAACCACACATTTGACCTGAGCCATCACCCAAGTAGAATGTAATCCGCTCTCAGATCATAGGAGAAAAAAGAGAGAGAGAGAGAATCCCAAGAAGAAACACTCACGTCAGGATTTTCATCAAATTTAGTGCACGTCTCACCATTTATCTTCATTTGCGGTAATTTTTAAAATAAACACTAATGTCGAATTGCCCTGCGTTATAACGAGCAACTCAATTATCAGAAAACCACGAGTCTCCAACGTTTGTTCTAATTACTAAAGCAGAAGAGCGGACAGAGTTTAGAAAATTTTCAACAAGGCTTAAACAAGAGAGATTTTTCCACTTTTTTCTAATCAGGTCAACATAGATACCACTTTCCCTACAACCTTGTAGGCAGTTATTATTTTTCAGAGATATCATTTGGTTCTTTATAGAAGGCTTAAAGTTGGAAGTCCATAAAAACGATAATCAACTTTTATGTGTGCCTTCTATAGGCCAGAAACTGTGCTAAATGAACAGTATCTAATTTCATCCTCCTAATAAGCCCTGTGAAGTCAATACTGATTATTCTCACTCCAAAGGGGGGCAAAGCAGATGCTTCGAGAGTTGAACTCAGTTTTCCAAGTTCATACAGCTCGTATATGATGGAATCAGGACTTGAGCTCAGTCTAATGCCAGGTTGGACCCTCAGTGGCAGCTACTGTAGTTTTTTTGACCGTCACCTGCTTCCCTCCCCCACCCCCGCCATCTCATTCCCATTTAGGGACAATCAGCCATACCTAAATGACAGTGGCCAGGCAGGAAGGGTGGCTACTGGGTTTAATTATTTATATCCAGGGGGAAGAGTCGCCTCGCCCCATACATTCTGCTTCAGCTCTTGCCCTGCCAGGGGAGTAGCCATCCTTCAAACCATCAGTGTTAATTGCTGGTGAGGGATGAATTAGGCGGCAGGGGTCACACACAGTTTACTAGTCATGCATATTTCTTTCAGAATACCTAAGTACCATTCCCTTGGAGATGAGAAGAAATGATGGGAGGGATGTTAAAAGGGACTCCCAGAAATATTTCTGGACCAGTCATGATCACTAGCCCTTAGGATACTCTTGGAGTCATTTTACTGGTTCTTGAAATGAGTGCACTTGCCCTAGGATGGCTTGGCCCCTCCCAGTAATCAGAAGCTCCCAGGATGGGTCAAAGATTACTTTATTTGCTATAATTCTGCAAGTTGAATGTATCTCTCAGCCATTTCCTGTGAATGCTATTATGGGGAAGGCACAGGGGGATGACTAGGTGACAGAAACATATAAGGTGAGAGGGATCCTATGCTTTTGTATGAAGGAGAAGCCCATTCTCCTTGGTGATGGGAGTTTCCCTTCTGCTCTGACTCCTGCCCAGCCAGGATCAGTGGGGAGCCTCCTCCTTTGGGTGACAGGTTTCTTTCTTTCTAAATCCTCTTTTTTTGGGCCAAAAAGCAAGACTACCCTTCTTTTCATCTTTCAGCTTTTTCATCCTGGCCAACGACACTCAAACACCCTCGCCCCCAATTTGGGCTGCTAGACTATGCCAAGAGGCCACATACTGGGTATATTACCTCAGGCCCAGTGTTTGGACTTCACTGAACCTTAATTGTAACATCTGAGAAGGGTTGGGGAGGCGGATGTTGTGAGGATTCATTAAGACAATGTTAAATTTTTATCACGGAGTCAAGGAAGATCTCTTGTTAGGAATGTGTTCAATCTTACCAGGATAGAGGGCAAAATAGCATTTTACATATATTTTTTAATAAAGTATTTCTTTTTTAAAAATTATTTATTTGACAGAGAGACAGAGCAGGAATACAAGCAGGGGGAGTGGGAGAGGGAGAAGAAGGCTTCCTGCTGAGCAGGGAGCCCAATGTGGGCCTCCATCCCAAGACCCTAAGATCATGACCTGAGTGGAAAAAAGACGCTTTAAGGACTGAGCCACCCAGGTTCCCTGCAAAACAGCATTTTTTTTTAAAGGTTTTATTTATTAATTTGACAGACAGAGATCACAAGTAGGCAGAGAAGCAGGCAGAGAGAGAGGGAGAAGCAGGCTCTCCCCTGAGCAGGGAGCCCGATGCGGGGCTCCATCCCAGGACCCTGGGATCATGACCTGAGCCGAAGGCAGAGGCTTTAACCCACCGAGCCACCCAGGCACCCCGGAAAACAGCCTTTTAAACAATATTTTTATTTTTATTTTATACATATATATGTAAACATAGAATTGTATGTATACATATAAATATAATTTGTAAACACATTTGATAAACATTTATGTTTATCCTAGGATGCAACACTGCCCTCCTGAGCAGCGCAAGAGGGTGGGTTTTTACAGAGAATCACCAAACAGCTTGACCCAACTGAAGGGCCAGCCTTGCGCTGCTGCTTAAGAGAAAGCCTTGAGTTGGGAAAGGTTTGACAAATACTGAGAAAAACCAGTCAATTAATATGTTAAAAACACTACCCAACCACAGTATGAACCATTTAGACATATGGCTTTAATTTTGACTTTAGTCTCCAAATCCTAGGGGTCCCTGGGGAATGTGGGCAGAGGGAGAGACAGGACCAGCTTCTCTGTGGGCCAGGTTTCTGGGGTTGCTCCCAGCCCTGCCCCCAGAGGGAATGCCCCCACCCAGGGCTTTGCTCCCTGAAGGGCCCCTCCCCCAGAAAGCCCCTTCCCAAAGGGCCCTGCCCTTTGGCCACACCCTCAGAGATCCCATTATCCACCCCCAACCCCCTCAAACCCCCCTACCCCGCCAAGCACCGCCCTCAGAAGGGTTCTAAGGTGAAGTCAGTGTGCTTCTCTCTCACTGTCTAGGAATTACTCAGTTTTATTTTTTACTTTGTGTTTTTTGAGCGAAGTGGGTGGTGTAAGGACCTATTTTATATTTGTATATTTTAGCCAGAGGCTTCCATTGAGGTTACACAATAACCTTGTTGTTTAACCCTTAAGATGTCCCTGCTCCCCTTCTCCCAGGGGACTTACTTAAAAACATGTCCCGGAAATCAACCTCAGGTAACAAAGCCCAAATACAAGGGTGGGTCAGGCCAGGTAAGACATCTGATCAGTGGAGGGTTGCATACTGTCTCCCTAGCTACCAAGGAGTATGGGCCCCGCCCTTTGTGAGTCTTTTGGGCGCCAATCCTAACCAAGGTGATAGGCTAGGTCAAATATCTACTAAAAGGTAAGTTGTAATTCAATTGGTCACCTAGCATCACTGTGCAGCTTTCTCTGTGTGTTACAATTTCATTGGCCACCTGTGCATGGCCAGGCCCAACCACATGGCCTATGTCCTTAAAAGCTCGTCCATAAAGGAGAGAGGGGTTGACTTCTCTGTAAGAAAAGCGGCCCTGGCTGGTCAGTTTGATTCTTGATGCTTGGTGCGAAATAAAGCTTTGTTTGACCTTCGCTTTGTATCAGTCTCGCTCTTTTAATCATGGACCCATTATTGGGGCATAACAGGTGGGACAGTGGAGCACGTACATAGCGGAGGGGACAGCCCACTGTGGGTATCCACCATTCCTTGCCTCCTCATTTGCATGTACTGCTTGCCCTGCCCGGTGAGCACAGCATGGAAATGGACACCTCGTGAGTGGTGGTCAACGAGACTCGCTGACCACGTGACGTCTATGACCGAGTCAACCGGAGCTCGCCTTCCCTACAGACCAGAGCTTGCTCTGAGCACCGGCAGGAGGCGGTGGCCTCTTGTGAGCAGCCCAGAACCCTGTCTTGTCCTTTCTCACTCATGTCACCTCCCTGTGTTAGCCAAGCCTTGGAAGTGGTGACTTAGGAGGGAAGGGAAAGAAAGGCAGCCCCCGGCTCCTGATCCTGTCAAGTTCCTTACTCATCAGGAAGCCGAGGGAGGCAGGGTCGGTGGAACATGTGTGAGTCCCCAGGTGAGGTAAAGATGGCAGAGCTGGTCTTGTTCAGTATTACCACGGTTCTGATAAGAAGAGGGCACGTGGGTGTGCCCCAGCTGTGGAATCCCTGCGTGAATTATTTAACACTGACATTGCACCCTGCGAAGATGAATGGCAAGAATCATGCCCATAATCACATTTTAAAATTTTTATTTGCTTGGAATGACATTAAATGCAAATAGAAAACAGCAGCAGCCATGCCCCTTCAGAAGACAGACCATGGAGGAAATGAGCTTTCTATTTTAGTACCTTTAACAAACACTTCCTCCCTGTTTTTTTTTGCCAAAGGGCCCTATATCTTCATTTTGCATGGGGCTTGTAAATTATGTAGCCAGCCCTGGGGACAGCTGTGCAGTGTCTCAATGACCCAGTGCAGGGAATGGCAGGAGCCTCCCTCCTTGATACAGTAGTATTACACAAGCCCCTGAAGCTGAAACAGAACTTCAGGATAAAGTCTGGGGGGGAGGTCCTCAAATTTCTGAGTCATGGGCTGTCGTAAACAAAATATCAACAGCCGGGTGGCTTAGGCAACATACAATTTATTTTCTCATGGTTCTGGGCGCTGGAAGTCCAAGATCAAGGTGGCAGTAGGGTTCGATTCTTCAAACGTCTCTCCTTGGCTTGCAGATAGCTGTGTTCTCCACTCTGTCTTCAAACGATTGTCCTTCAGTCTGTACTGTCTGTGTCCTAATCTCTTCTTCCTGTAAGCACAACAGTCCTGTTGGCTTGATGCCCACCCCCAGTGAGCTCGTTTTCCCTTTATCACCTCTTTAAAAATCCTGTCTCTGAATACTGCCACATTCTGAGATGCTGGGTGTTAGGACGTCAATGTAGGAATCTGGGGGCATCCAACTAAGCCCATAACAATAGTCAAAACTGGATCCGAAACTGAAATTTAGACACATTTTAAAATGCTAAAAGTGTATATATATATATATATATATATATAATTTTTGTGGTAGGCCTGAGATGGTTGGTAGGCTGAGATGTATTTGTAACCTTTGAGGGAAACATCCTTTGGAATGATCAAAGAGAGCTTCTATGTAATTCCATACATCCACAATTAAACCCCAGAGCTTTCTAATTTGGAATTTGGCTGTTTTGTGCTTGGTGGCAACCAAAACCAGCCTAGGGCTTTTCTTTTGTTTTGACAGAAAAGTAGGAGGCAGAGGACTTGAGCATTTAGACATCTTGCTGCTCTTTGGTTTAATCATACTCTACTGAGTTGCCCGAAACTAATTAAGCTCTTGGCTCTGTAGAGGAGAGATGATGTTCATTACATGTCATTGGCCACATTGTTCCTTTTTTTAATTGTTGTTAACATTTGTGTTATTTTTCAGTATAAGAGACAAGCTTTATCTTAGTTTGGGCTGATGTAACAAGAGCACCATAAACTAGGTGCTTTAAAGACATACTTATTTCTCTCAGTTCTGGAAGCTGGGAAGTCTACGATCAAGACCCTGGAAGATTCCGTGTCTGTTCAAGTGCCCACTTCCTGGGTCACAGATGACCATCTTCTCCCTATAACCTCCAAGGTGGAGGAGGCGAGGGATCTCTGTGGGGTCTCTCTTATGGAGACACTAATCTCGCCCATGAGGACTCCACCCTCATGACCTAAACATCTCCCAAGGACCCCATCTCCTAGTTATGTCCCTTTGGACATTGAGTTTTCAACTTATGAATCCTGGAGGGATACACTGTCTACAGTGAGCTTCGTCAAACATCTTTTATGTTCAAGGCACTGTTTTTTGGCAAAATTAATCATTTCCTACACATCCTTTGAAGCAAGAGTATTTCTGCACTTTGCCTTCCTTTAGAACCTTTCTCTAGAGAGGATCCTAAAAAGTTCAGAAAAGACGCAGAAGAAACCTGCTGGTTAGCTCGTTTTTCACAGTAGAGCAGAATTCATTTTGAAGTAGGTTAATCTTAGAAATCCAGGCGAAGACACTTCGCTTGAAAATCATCTCAAATGATCAGTTTTGTTAGTATGAGTAATAGTAACTATAAGATCAATAGAACAACTTTTTGTTCTACTGTGGGCCTACTGTGTGCTGGGTACCTCGGAGCACCTGAGTCGAACCATCTCGTGATCCTTTCAACAGCCCACTGAGGGTCACACTGTCTTCTCCTCCACGTTATGGATGAGCCTTAAGTCTGGGCCAGAAATGACACAACTTTCCCAAAGCCATATTGCTACTGAGGGGCCAGCTGGGATCTACGCCCACTCTGGTGCCAGAGCCTGTGATTGCAAACGTGGGCTGCACTAGCTGTTCAGAACAAAGGACTGTTCATGGAGGTGACACAGCTAACCCGTGAGACCCACCACCCTTTTCCCTAAGGTCATCCCGGTACAGCCTGCAGTGATGGCCCAAGTTAAGCATTCGAACTTGGTGCTGCAGAGGGCGTGTTTTAGGGACAAGATTGGTGTTAAGGGGGTCTAATGAAGCCCAGAGGGAATGGAAGGAAAAACAGGACTTGGGGAAATATCTGGGTCCCTGGAGCAGTGATCTCCTTTTATTACTGTGCACCTATCTTTCACAAAAATAAATAAATAAATACATACATACATACATACATACAAAAATATTTGCAGACATACCACCAATTTAAGCAAATTTTTGATAAATTATAGACTCTACTACTCTACTAAATTATTATGCACATTATAAATGACATGCAAAAGCTAAACAGTTAAATGGATGACATGAAATATGAATAAAACTTATAATATTTTCTTCCAGCCCCTTACTGGACTATTTCTCAAACTCCCTTTGTAGAAGACTTTTTAAAGATTTGTTTATTTATTCATTGAGAGAGAGAGAGAGAGACAACACGTGTGTGCACATGTGAGTAGGGGGGTGGGGCAAAGGGAAAAGGAGAGAAGCAGACTCCCCATTGAGCACAGAGGCCTCACTAGGGCTCAATCCCATGACCCTGAGATCATGACTTGAGCCAAAATTTTGAGTCAGACATTTAATCAACTGAGACACCCAGGTGCCCTGGAGAAGACTTTTTAAGAAAGAGATAGGACACTTGGATTTATAGCAATAATTCCTAGAATTAATCTTTAAAAGTGGGAAGATAGAAATGTTTTTTTTTTTAATTTTTTTTTTAAGATTTTCTTTTTTTATTCATAAGAGATGGGAGGCAGAGGCAGAAGCAGGCTTCCCGCAGAGCAGGAAGTCCAGAGTGGGACTTGATCCCAGGACCTGGGATCATGACCCTAGCTGGAGATAGACGCTGGAGATACTGATAAACCAAACTTTAGGGAAAAATACTGAACTTTACTGGGAAGATGAAGCAGAACAACAGCATATGGCAGCAACATGAGTTTTAGATAGCTGTTGGTCACCCAGAAGGCTTAAGGTGGAGAGAAAAACAAAAGGCTGTAGTGACCCAAAATTGTCCGAGTTGTGTAATTTGACCCAGGAACTTCCGGGTGACATAAAGATTTGTTTATTTATTACACGGACAGCGCCATGTGGGGACAGAGCGAGGGGGAATGAGAATTCCATACAAACGTGTGAGTGGCTCTTCTCCCATCTCCAGGGGGGAAGGAAGAGATTGGGGTTTACTCCAGTAAGCATGGTGATGAGTTGGTGAGGTAGGTTGACTAGATGTCTGGACACCTGAAAAAGCCAGCTAAGGCTGGCTTCCTGGCCATCTTGTCAGTGTCTTATTGAAAGCTTGTCATGTGCAAGACTTTCTTTTAACAGGTTGCCAGGTGAATCAGACTACCGGCCGCCATGTGTCATTGCTCAGGTGGTCCATGACACAATGTCCTGCAACTAAGGGGATGCACTTAGCATTACAGACATAGTTCTGTCTTTATTTTGAAATTTAGAAAATATCTTATTAATTTGTTCACTCCAAAGAGGCAATTTATTGCTTACTATGACAGTCTTTTGGTAGAGGACACAAAACTGCTTTCTTTGTTATGAAAATCAATGTGTTACACCAATTTTCTGAAAGATGAAAATGAAGTGCCTCCTTCCAGCTGGGTCAGCACATAAGTGTACCCTATGTATTGGTTTTTCAATAGAGTCCATTTACAGAATGTACATGTCTCTCAATACAGAAGACATTTGCTCACATTTATGTTTAGAACATTCCCGAACCTGGTCCAGGTTGCGGATGAAACCGTCACTCTGACTGGCAAGGCATAACGAAGGAGAGTTTTCCTGTAAACAATATGTGGTCATGGAAGGAATCAGCACTGCAATTCGTGGCTGATTACAAAAGCTCTAAGAGGTGGTAGATGCACAGGCAAAGTGGTGACTTTTGCAGAGGAAGCAGGGTGGGGAGAGATAGCAAAACAGAAGTTTGAGAGGGCCCTAAAATCTCCTCCTGTGGGATTATTGGCCATTGACCTTGAGAAAGGCTATGGGGAAAACTTGAAAGAGCATCAGATCAAACCCTTGGCCACTGGAGGTTGAAACTGACATGAGCAGCACTATCTCTATTCTTGACCCAAGGCCACAGGATGACAAGCTTTGCTTTTTCAATGTGGTCTCATGTCTCTATACTGCCCTATAAAGAAATTAATACAAATAAATGCTGAGAGTGTAAAGTGTAAGCAGAGCTCCCCTTGGCCATTTCCTAAGTTTTGTCCACTCCGAAGTGAGTATCACTTTGGTGAGTGCATTGCAGGAAATGGCCTTAATGATGAATGGCAGACCTCCACTCCAGAGTGACATAAAAAGCAATCTGCACCTCCTTCCTGATTTGTCTGTAATGAAACTTGCTTTCCTCAGGTCCCAGCATTCGAGGCAGATAAATATGTTTCCTTTTGTTGGCTCTTACTCATACTTCAGCAAGATTTCCCATGTGCTTTCCTTGGCTGGCTGGGAAACTGGACCACAATTTATGGCATCTTAGGGGACAGGCGCGTAGAATTCCAGTGGGATCCCGGAACAGAACCTAATTGGAGATTAGAGACCATTGCGGTGCGAAGCTTTTCTTTGAGATCGAAAGAGGTGCATGTTATGCAAATATTAGCAAGTGTAAGTTCACACTGTCTATTGAAAATTTATAGACTCATTATGGTCAAGAAGGCTGGAAGATAAGTAGATTTGGGGAAAGATGCAGGTAAATTCAGGGAGGTGGCAAATTACCCCATGGAAAGTAGAATGGCTAAAGAGAATGGCCCAAGCTTTTTAAAAAGATTTTATTCACTTATTTGACACACAGAGAGCAAGAAAGCACAAGTGGGGGGAATGGCAGAGGGAGAAGGAGAAGCAGGCTCCCCGCTGAGCAGGGAGGCAAATGTGTGGGACTCCATCCCAGGACCCTGGGATCATGACCTGAGCTGAAGAAAGACACTTAACCGACTGAGCCACCCAGGCGCCCCCTGGCTCCAACTTCCAAAGATGGTGTATGAGCTACCTTTGGTGGGAAGGAATGAAGATCAGCAACTGTCCTTGATTCTGCTTCTCAGGAAGGCATTGTGATGTGGTGCCCAGGACTTTGGAGACAGACACACGCTTGGTGCCCTCCGGCTCTGCCGCAAAAGCAACACCTTCCAGAGGGCAGCTGCAGGCACCGGGTGGCGTCACACAGGGTCAGACCCGGGAGGCACTCAGCCACGTACCGATTCCACCATCCTACTGGGTTTGGAAGAGAGCTATCAAAGTCCCTGCTGCCGAAGGACCATCCAGAGTGACATGTCCCATGGGGCACGCCGGCATTCCTTTACCCCTTCAGGTTATTGGCAGCAAGGCTGGAAATTTTTTTAATTGCCTGGGAAAATGATAGCAAACGGCTCCAAAAAGGAGTTTCAAAACGCAGACTTCATACTATGTTTTGAGTACATTTCATTCATTTGGCAGGTACTGACAGGGTGCTTAAGTGCCAGGTGCTGCTGCATTAGAAACGGACTTGAGGAGTTAACAGGAGGGGGCTCCAGCCCTCAACCAGCACAAAGTCGATCAATGGATGCATGTGACAGACAGAGCACTGTGACGGGGAGTACTAGGTGCTCTCATAAGAAGGGTGTGCTAGGAGTTAAGGGAACACTCGGGGAGAGCTGTGGGAAATATGATGGATGCAGATGGCTCCAGGGGAAACCAGAGAACTGCTCAGATCCCTGCTTCTTAACAGCTCCAAGTGCCCGCTGCTTCAGAGTGGGGGCTGGGCGAGCAGGGAGCTGGGGTGGGCGCAGCGATGCCTGATTTCCGACCTCCAGCCCCTGCGCTGTTTCACCTGTCCCTTTAGGAGTACAATGACATAGGATTTCACCAACGGAGGATCTACCCCTGCATCCTGGTACTGGAAAAGCACGCGAGGGCTGCGGAGCTGAAAGCAAGAGTTGGTAGTTCCAGTAATGTGTGCAGGGTTTTAAAAAACTATATATGGGAAAATATCCGGTCTTATTTGCATGTGTTTGTATCATGCACAATTTTTAACTGCAATCCTCCTTTTACCTTCTTCCCTGTTGTTAAGACTCTCCTCTCCTCACCGCTGCCTTTGTCCCTATAATACCTGTTGACAGCCTGGTGCTCATCCATGAGCTCATTCGCCTCTATCCACACACGCATGGGGCTCTGTCACTGTTTGACAAATATGGGCTCATTTTATCTACCTCTTGATCTAGTGCTTCCCGGTTAATAATCCCTCCTGCATAACGTCCTTCTGTTTTTATCTTCATTTTTATAAAGAATGGCTGCTCACCTTTTATCAGGTGCCTTTATTTTTTATCAAATGCATTTATTGCTATGGTCTTAAGAGTTTTTTCACAGTTAATTTAGTGATGAGGTAAATCTTATTGATTTTCTGGTCTTGAGCTCCCTTTATTTTCCTGGAATGAATCCAAGTTGGTCTCAGGATATAGTCCTTTGATAGATGCCTGACTTCTGTTATTTGCTAACATTAGTTCAGTTTCTGTTAACTAATCTGTCCTAAGCCAGATTTGTTAATAGCTTCCCCGTTCCTCCCTCTCAGGTTTGGGTATTAAAATTGTGCTCAGCTTCATCAAGTGAATTGACTTATTATTGTTTAATTGCCTGTTGCCATTTAACAGTAGAATGACAGTTATCCAGCTGCAAACCTGTCTGATCTTGGAACTCATCTTCTGAATTTTCCATTCTTGAATCATTTGGATGATTTTGTTTTCCTAGGAAATCATCGTTTCTTCTAGGTTATCAAATTGATTAGTATAAAGTGCCTTGCAGTTTAGTGATTCTTTTATATTATGCATTTGCTTTTATATCTCTGTTCCCAACCCTTATCTGTTTTGCAACTCTCTCTCTCTGTCCCCTCCTCCCTGAAACCCCCCTTTCCCCATCCCCCTTCCCTCTCTCCCCACCTCCTCCCACACCCCATCTTCCCCCTCTCTTATCCTTAATAGGGCATGTGAAGTTTTTTTTTATTATTTCATTAGTCTTTCATAAAAACAACTTTGAGTTTATTTGCCCCTCATATTTTTTATTAGTTAAAAAATTTATCTTTATTATAATTACTTCCTTTCTTTTGATTGAGCTGCCCTTTTCTGATGGGTTTAAATGAGTAGTTTCTTTTATTCAAAAAAATGTTTGAAATTGAAGACATTTGACACTAAAGTCTCCTTAGAGTATAACTTCTGGTGTCTTCTGTAAGTTTTGGTATGAAATAGTCTCCTTTCCATTGCTTTCAAGATTTTCTTCAGTCGTCTTATGATTTCTTCTTTGACTGAAGACTGTATTTCTTAACTTGTATGTAGTTTCAATTTTTTGTTACCAGGTTATCTAATTCTGATTCTACTGGATTGTGATCAAAGAACTGTTCTTTAAATCTTTAATTTGGAAGGCTTGTAAAGGTTTCCTTTGTTGCCTAGTATGCAATTAATCTTTACAAATATGGCTTTCCTTAGGTGTAAGAAAGAAATGTTTTCCGAGGGAAATAAGGATGTCTATTTTCTTTTTTTTTTTTTAAAGATTTTATTTATTTATTTGACAGACAGAGATCACAAGTAGGCAGAGAGGCAGGCAGAGAGTGAGAGAGAGGAGGAAGCAGGCTCCCCGCGGAGCAGAGAGCCCGATGTGGGGCTCGATCCTAGGACCCTGGGATCATGACCTGAGCCGAAGGCAGAGGCTTTAACCCACTGAGCCACCCAGGCGCCCCAGGATGTCTATTTTCTGTGTGTCCTTGTTTTTCCCTCCTTCTAGTAGATACTCCCATTTGAAAAGCTAAAATTTTACCTTGTTATTGCATTTTTAGAGTCTTTAGGTATTATGTTGTTAGATGTATACCTGCTTATACCTTTTACATCTTCTTTCCAAACTCTGCCTTTAAAAATGTCCCTCTTCATCTTAGTACCTATAACTTTAGACCCAACTTGTCTGCGATGAATTTTGCCATTCCGGCTTTCTCTTTTGCATGGTATCTCCTCACCTGATACATTCTCAATCCCTTTTGCATTTTAAGTATGTTTCTTGAACAGCGTGGATCTGTAACCCCCTGATAGGTGCTTTAATAGAAAAAGTCAGTCTGTACACATTTAAATTAATGATAAACAGTCATGATTTTATTCCTTCCATCTTATTTTGTTTGTTTTTATTTTCCCCCCATTTTTGATGTTTTTAATCAAGTTCATTCTTTTTCTACTTGATAAATATAGAAGTTCTTTGCATTTTTCGATGACAGCTTAATTGAGATATAATTCACAGGCCATACCACTCACCATCTAATGTGGACAATTTAATGGCTTTCACTATATTTAACTATACTATACTGAACTACCTACACATTTTCATCATCCTCAAAAGAAAACTTTAGCCATCACCACCAGTCTTAGGCAACCGCTATCTACTTTCGGTCTCTGTAGATTTAGCTATTCTGGAAATTCCATATAAGTCAACTTATGCAATATGTGGTCTTCTGTGACTGACTTCTCTCAATCAGCAGAATGTTTTCAAGGCTCCTCTGTGTCGTGGCACATTTCAAAATTCTATTCCTTTTCAAGGCTGAATAATATTCCACTGGCTGGATGGATCACATTTTATTTATCTGTTCATCAGTTGATGAACATCTGGGTTGTTCTCACCTTTTACTATTACGAATAAACCCTAAACGTTCATGCACAAGTTTTTGTGTGGGCATAGTTTTTTTCTTGGCTCTATACAGAGGAGTGATATTGGTGTGTCCTATGGCAACTCTGTGTTCAGCATTTTGAGGAGCTACTAAACCATTTCTAATGTGGCTGCGCTATTTTCCAAGCCCACCAGCAATTTACAGGTTCCAGCTCTTCACATCCTTCCAACACCTGCTTTTGGGTTTTTTGATAGTAGCCATCCACGTGGGTGGGAGGTGGTATCTCACCATGGTTTTGATTTGCATTTCCTGAATGATTAGTGATGTTGAGCATATTTTCACGTGCTTATTGTCCCATATAATTTATATATACCTTATATGTATCTTTAAATATATATATTTATATTCATATTTTTTATATTTAAATACATATTTAAGAATGTAAATATATTTACATAAATATGTTTATATAAATATATGATAATGTAAAATATATTTATATATACATTTATATATTAATGTATACATTTGAATATTGGAGAAATGTATATTCAAGTTCTTTGCTCATTTTTTTTAAAGATTTTATTTATTTATTTGAGAGAGATTTATTGAGAGAGATCACAAGCAGGCAGAGAGGCAGGCAGAGAGAAAGAAGCAGGCTCCCTGCTGAGCAGAGAGCCTGATACGGGGATCGATCCCAGGACTCCGAGTTCATGACCTGAGCCGAAGGCAGCAGCTTAACCCGCTGAGCCACCCAGGCGCCCCTCTTTGCTCATTTCTTAACTTGGTTGTCTTTTTATTTGAGTTGTAAGAATTCTTCACACAGTCTGAATGCATGTTCCTTATATATGACCTGCAAATATTTTCTCCCATTTAGTGGCTTGTCTTTTGACTTTGTCAATGGGGTCCTTGGAAGCACAAAACTGGGATATTTTGGTTGAGTCCCATTTATTTGTTTATTATTTTTTTTAAGTTGCTTGACTTTGGTGTTTGGCTGAGGAGCCATTGTTAGATTCAAGACCACTAACATTTACCTTTGTGTTTTCTTCTGAAAACTTTATCATTTTACTTTATTTTTATTTTTTTAAAAGATTTTATTTAGATAATGAGAGAGAGCATGAGCGAGGAGAAGGTCAGAGGGAGAAGCAGACTCCCTGTGGAGCTTGGAGCCTGATGCAGGACTCGATCCGGGAACTCCGGGATCATGACCTGAGCAGAAGGCAGCCGTCCAACCAACTGAGCTACCCAGGCATCCCCAACTTTATCATTTTAATGCTTACATTTATGTCTTTGATGCATTTTGGGTTATTTTCTCTGTATGGTGTGAGGCAGGACTCCTGTTTCATTATTTGCATGTGGCTGCTTGGGAGTAAAATACTGTTCTTACCCCATTGAATTGTTTGGCACCCTTGTCAAACATTAGTTGACTGTAATTTATTTTCCTTTTTTTTTCCCATTGAAGAATTTCACGTGCCATGTATATTATATTTCTAGGAAAAAGGAATCCCAGGATTTTCCCTCCTGCCTGGATTCTTCCTTCTTCATGGTGCATGATGCCAGAAGAATTTTTCCATGCAGTGAAACCAAACTGAGGGGATGGAAATATTCTGCCACTTTTCTAGATCTTTCAGTTATACAAGTCTAGGGCTGGTCATGCCACACTTGTTTAACTTGCCCGTGAGGTTCACAGCAGTTTTCCCAGCTCTGTGGTCATCAATAATTTCAAATTTGCCCATGTACTCATGCTTCGTCATTACAGTGAGGAAACGGGATGATGACTTTGGTGCATGGCCTCCTAAGAACCTGGCCTTCGCCCCCCCTTTCAGCAGTGTTAATGTTCTTGAGGGCATCTGTGGGACATTTGTTCACACTGTTACTGTGGCACGGAAAGATGGCAGAAAAAGCTTTTTTTTTCCCTTTTATTAATATTTGGTCTTGTTCTCCTTCCCTTTCTCATAACTGAATGCGTATTTCCCCTCCGTCATTTGAAAACTGCATACTGTTCTCCAGCTGTTTTCCCCAGACGAGACCTTGTGTATCAAGAATCCTTATTTCACGGTTATTATACACAATCTTAAAGATTTATGACTGTCCTCTTATTTTACACATGCATACACACGAAGCACTAAATACGGACTTTATCTGAATGGCTAAATGTTGGCCAAGACAGAAGCCAGTTGTATGGGGAACTTCTAGGATAAAGATATAGTCTGAAGTTTTTTTTTCTTTAAAAAAAACCTTCATGGGGCACCTGGGTGGCTCAGTGGGCTAAAGCCTCTTGCCTTCAGCCCAGGTCATGATCCCAGGGTCCTGGGATCGAGTCCCACGTCGGGCTCTCTGCTCAGCGGGGAGCCTGCTTCCTCCTCTCTCTCTCTCTGCCTGCCTCTCTGCCTACTTGTGATCTCTCTGTCAAATTAATAGGTAAAATCTTTAAAAAAAAAAAAAAAAAAAGCCTTCATGGGGCGCCTTGTGTGGCTCAGTGGGCTAAAGCCTCTTGCCTTCAGCCCAGGTCATGATCCCAGGGTCCTGGGATCAAGCCCCGCATCGGATTCTCTGTTCAGTGGGGAGCCTGCTTCGTCCTCTCTCTGCTGCTGCCTCTCTGCCTACTTGTGATCTCTGTCTTTCAAATAAATAAAATCTTAAAAAAAAAAAAGCCTTCATATTTTATTAAAAATTTTAGGTGGCCGAATTCAAAAGGTTAACAATATAGTACAATAATAATAATAATAATATCATCTAATAATAATATAATAATAATTTCTCCTGCATAGTCACTGCTGCACACTAGTAAAATGAGATGTTTCTTTTCTTTTCTTTTTTAAAGATTTTATTTATTTTATTTATTTGACAGACAGAGATCACAAGTAGGCAGAGAGGCAGGCAGAGAGAGAAGGAGGGAAGCGGGCTCCCCGCTGAGCAAAGAGCCCGACGTGGGGCTCGATCCCAGCCAAAGGCAGAAGCTTAACCCACCCAGGCGCCCCGAGATGTTTATTTTCATTTGGGATTATGGAGGGGCAAGGTGTTTTTGGCTCTCCTGCTGAAGGAGGGACTCAGTCAGTATTGTCTCCACCTTTTTCCCTAGCTCTGGAAGATGAAGATGTCCCTCCATCTCCCAGACATGAGGGTTTGACCAGGACATGGGATGGTATAAGCTCATTGACATAGTCTCATGAACTAAGCTTTAGCCACAGTCGTTTCCAAGTATTGGTCAAAGTCGTTCCCTCTCAATTTTTCTTTCTGAATTTCTGACTAGGGTTATACCTGCAGTCACTCGAGGAGAAACGAGGCATGTGGCAGCACCTGGGTTTTCTTTCAGGTGGCAGAGTCACTCTTGATTTTCTGATTTTTTTTTTTAAACATGGATTTTATTTACCCTGAGGAGATGATATGTATTGTGAGGCAGAGATTCTCATGATCACACCCAGAACTAGACAGAGAGGCAGAAAGCCAGGTGAATTCCTCATTGTTCCAGCAGGCTGTCAGCCCTCAAAGGCCTTCTGGATGATCGAGAGAAAGAGCACAGTAGGGGGGAAAATATTTAGGCTCCCATGCCAGGAGGAACAGGATTCAGTTTGGGTGACTCTTGACCATTTTTCATCTTCTGATGACTGAAAGTGGTCGTTATCCAGTCATGGTTTTACATGCATGAATGATCCATGACATAAAACTATAAGAACTGCCGAAAGGCATTCGTAAGCTTAACCCAGCTTGATTAATGAAAACAAATTTTTTTGTAATGCTTTCTTCCTACTCTGTATTAGTTTTCAGGACTGGATTGAAAGTGATTTATTGTGGATAGGGTTATACCCATTTTTTTTGCGCCCATTTTTAAAGGTGGCAGAGTTGACTTTCTGATTTTAATTCATCTTCACTAGATGAAGAATTCACAAATAGGACTTTTTCTTGAAAGAACCATAGCCTGGGGGCGCTTGGATGGCTCAGTTCATGATCTCAGGGTCCTGGGATCGAATCCCACATCGGGCTCCCTGCTCAGTGGGGAGCCTGCTTCACTCTTTGCCTCCCCCTCTGCTTATGCTTTCTCTAATAAGTAAATAAATAAATAACCTAAAAAAAAAGAAGTTGTATTTGACTGGAGCTTCATGTGGAGTGACAGATCAACAGAAAGACAAAGGGATATGAGACAGGAAGCAATGAAGGAAAACACAGAGGCGCACAGTATAGACAGATGTTCCTCAGCTTATGACGGCCTCGGCTTCTAATAAACCCATTGTTCAGCTGGAAATCTCTTTAGTTGAAAATGCATGGAAAACACCTAAGCGACTGAACATCAGAGCTTAGCCCCACCTAACTTAAATGTGTTGAGAAACTTACAGTATTGCACAATTGGGCAAAATCCTCTAACACAAAGCCTATTTCACAATAAAATGTCTTGTATCTCATGTAACTTACTGAACAGTGCACTGAAAGCCAGAACAGGACGGTTCAAGTGTGTTGGTTGCTGACCCTCGTGATCACGTGGTTTGCCTGGGGGCTGTGCTTGCTGCCCCTGCCCAGCATTACAAAAGGGGACCCTACTGTAGATCGCCATTCTGGGAAAAGATCCAAACTAAATGCATATCACTTCTGCACTATTATACAATGTCAAAAAACCATAAACTGAACCAAGGTGAAGTCAGGGATCTTCTGTACCAGGTGTGTTAGGGAAGGTCAAGCGCTCCTGTCTGGCCAGGAACCATAGTGGTATGGGGGAAAGTTCCACAGTAGAAAGTTCTACAGCGTAGAACCACTAGGACTCAAGCACCAAGGGTGCCAGGTTGCGCAGGAAGACTGGATGCTCCTCTGTGGGCGATGAGAAGCCACGAGCAACTCAGGAAGGCTGCAGAGCTCTGGGCAGGTGGGACAGCTGAGGGCTGCAATGAAGAGGGACAGGTGGAGCTGGGAGACCAGGTGGGGAGAGCCCGCTACCCTCGAACAAAAGGCGACAAAGGTCTGGACTGGGATGACAGAGATGGTGGAAGGTAATGGGATATTCATGAAACAGAAATGGAAAGCCATGGTAATGAAATAAGAGAGGAAGGGAAAACCGAACATGACTTTAATTGCCATCAGTATAAAACGTGTTGAATTAAAATGAATTGGTATTTCTAGACCGATGATGACATCACAATAATGGAAGGAAACCAATTCTGATTTTGAACCTGGTTAAGGAGAAAGTATAGACAAGAGAAAAGCAGAGGCTCTGGAGTCACACAAATGTCACCGTTGAGATTCGTCCCCACTCTTCATTCCCTTCCCTGTAAACCCAGGCAAGCGACACCTGCCTCACAGCACTGGTAACAAATAGGGAAGAGCACACGTTCCCACGTTCCCGGGTCAGACAGGACAGCCAGGGATCAGCGGCACATGAGGAGGTGACAGGTGGTCACTAAACTGAGCTCAGGTGCATACACAGCATTTTACGTCACCTTGAGATGGCTCCTCCTGTGACCTCTCGAAGAAGGCGGCAGTGGTGAGGAACGAACTTCAGGAGCTTATTAGCATACATGATCTTCAGGCCGTCCTGATGAGACTCAACAATCTGCTCTACAATCACCTAGCAGAAGGAAGAGCGTTTTATTTTTATTTGTTTGTTTGTTTGTTTGTTTTTTTGTTTGTTTTAAAGCACCTACAAGAGAAGTATGAACTATACACTACAGAGAAAAGAATCGAGTAAACCTTACAAATGCACTACGTCCTTCCTCCTCCCCACTCAGTATGCTTTCTAAACAGGACGTAAGTAACAACGGCATGAAAATCTGGGTCCCGGGATTTGGGAATACTGCTCCAACCCTGGGGGACACAGAGGCTGAGGGACAGAGACTGGCCTGAAGCTAAAACATCACACACACTCATCTGCTTCCCTTCTGAGCTTAAAAGCGAAATACTGTATCTGCAGACAACCGCTCTGTACCATCTTCACCCTGGCCTTATCCTATACCGTCTCCAGAACAGGGAAAGGGCTGAGATGGAAAGTGAGGGAAGAAAACACATCTTATTTTGCTTTAGTATTTTATTTTTTTGGGTAAGGCTGAGTTGCAGGAGGTGAATGACAAGCATACAAACTTAAAATACAAACGTGGCCACAGTTCACTTAACGACACGGAAACGTAAAGTACTTCCCTAATTTAGCATATTAGATTCAGTTCAATGAAAAGGGCATAAATTAAACAACTAAAATATTTTCACTTAGTGACAAAGAATAATGTAATCTTTTTCACCCCCACAGAGAGAGCTAGGAACTATAATAGGATACATACAAAGAACTGACAGATCATTTACTTTTAGTAGTCTTAATGAAGCTGAGAAGATTACTGAAATTAATCCTTCAATTTCACTTCTATCACTGGGATACTGTCTCGTTTTAAAACTGGTAGCCTTTCATCCTGAAATCATGGTGGGTAGCTTTATACTTACCGGACAGAAAGAACACTCACACTGGCAGGTGACTGGAAGAAAGCCCTCAAACGCTGAGACTGGCTTCATGACTTCTGTCAGCCTGAACTAGATGAAACCAATGCTCTCTACGTTGGAAGCTGCTGATTGCTGGCGGTATCACATGGTGCAGCCCATACTCCGGCCGCTCAGAGGCAGGATACACTGACTCCCTGCATTTAACTGTATCCTTATAGGTCAAGAACACTGGGTAACCAAGTTCCGGACTTAAGGTACTACCCCACTAACTCGCCCTTCAAAGCCCTTTATCTTTGAATATTCCCTCCCTCCCACCTTCCTAGCCTGGCAAACTCCCCCATGGTCTTCAAGACTTAAGCCACATCAATTCTGCGAAGACGCCTCCCCTCACAGACTTTCCCTGCGCACAGAGCTGTCTTCCAGATCCTCCAGTGGGCACGGGCGCCTTGGTGGGGTCATGCTTTTCGGCAACTTCATTAACGTATAACTTATGGAAGTGGAAATTGACCTGAAAATGTTCTGATCCGTACCTTCTTCCGAGGCAAGTCCCTCACCCATACTAAATTAAGATGATCCCTGAATTATGGCATCACTGGAAGAGAAAAGAGCGCATGCCTGATTCCTGCCATGCTGATGGGCTCCAAGCGGGACCAACCTTTTCTTACATCCAGAAGAGCAGGAACTAAGAGCATCTTCAAGGAAGAGCCCTGAGCTCTCTCGCACCCAGTCAAGAAACGAAGCCAGATTAGATGCTCTGTGTTTGTGGAATGAGGTGCATGGGGGCACAAACCTCATCCATGTACAGTTTCACCAGTACTTGCCCAACGAACGCCTCTGCATCCCGTGTCTTGTCAAATGTAGCTTAAGTCCGGAGGCAGTGCCGTATGATGTCCACATTGGAAGTCTGAAGCCCTTCTAGCAACAGGCCTCCCAGGGACTGCTGCAGCATGGCCGTAATGTGGGCTATACGCTGCAAGAACAGAGAGACCAGGAAAGAAGGTCCAGGCACAACAGTTTCTAAAAGCTCCAATATATGTGTATAATTTATATACATATGTGTTATATATATAAATCGAGCCTCTAATTCTACCAGAATATATGTAAGATTAAAATCCCAACATTTCCTAGAGAATAACAATGAATCTCTTCTCCCCATGATTGCTTTCTTTCTTTCTTTCTTTTTTTTTTAAAGGTTTTTATTTATTTATTTGTCGAGAGAGAGCACAAGCACATAAGGAGGCATAGGCAGAAAGAGAAGCAGGCTTCCTGCCAAGCAAGGAGCCCAAGGTGGGACTTGATCCCAGGACCCTGGGATCATGACCTAAGCCAGAGGCAGTGGCTTAACTGACCGAGCCACTGAGGCGTCCCCTCCGTATGATTTCTTTGAAAGTAAGTCGGCTTCATCAAAGTGAAGTTTAGACAATTACGGAATGACAAAAAGTTATTTGCCTCTTAAGCTACGGAGTAAATCTGACAAACGTGCATTTAAACCCAGTCAAGGGCTTTGGATAAATGAACTCCGACTACATCATATGATGTGTCAAGTTACATGAAATTCAGAATTAATTTTACTTGCATAGTTTGGAGACTACGCTTGTGTCTTTACACAAAATCTATCTAGTGTGACATAATGGAAGAAGGGTCCCAAGCAGGAGATACTGAAAAAAAAAAAAAAAATTCAAAGCTAGCTTCAAAATCCTGTAAAGTAGCAATTATCAGGGGCAATGCTAGGTCAAACCAAAATCATCCAGGAAATTCGCAAACAGCAAATTGAAAATCGAAACCAACACTTACTGGTCTTACTTTGTCCAGAAGAGGCATGCCTTTGCTCTGAACAGCATGAAACTGTAACTGGTTAAATTCTGTGGCAATTCTCTCCAAAATCTCTCTAGTCCAGAGAGGGCTAGTAGAGACAATTAGAGAAGTGTAATTCCCAAAGTTAAAACCTGCCACCCCCACCGCCCCCCATGCCTTACAGCGCTCAGGCACCTGCACCTGCACGCCATCAATTTTCAGGACAAACTGTCTGTGCAGCAGGCCCCAGGTGTGAGGGGTGAGGAGCGGGGAGGTCATAGAAGCCACCGACGCAGCCTGGCCCGGGCCACAGGGCCCAGGCAAGGGGATGGAGCTATTTTAGGTCAGTGTGGGTACAACTGCATGTTTCCACCACGTTCCTCGGGCTCTCCCATTCGTGCCCTTCTTCTCCCTTCTTCTCCCATTCTCTAACCCCCTCCTCTCTCTTGCCCTGTCCTACCGTTCATACCCGAAGCCCCCTCTTCTTTTCCACCTGCCTCATTCTCCCTCCCAAGTACCTCCCCAGTACCAACTACTGCTGTCTCCTCAATCAGCTAAAACTGACCGCCTAGCAGCAACCTGGGAAATCGCTCAGAGCAGCGGACTCCAAGTTTACATTTACCCAATGGCAGAAAGAGCAAGCTCGGTGCTCCGGGAGCTGGTGAGAAATCACTCACAGTGCATCTGCCATCAAGTGGACTGGATACACTTCCCTCTTGCCCCCCCACATTAGAAAGCATCAACCCCATTCAAAAGGAAGCCAAACAGTGAAAGAAAAAAAAAAACATAACAAAGACCCCAAAGCCCCTGCTGGGCTCTATGAGGCATCCCACATCTGAGGATGGGCAGTCAGGTAGTGAGGAAACACACTGTAAGGAAACCCAAAAATGTCTGGAGACCTGCCACGGTGTGCCCTGTCCCAGAGCATCAGAACTGGTATGGAGGGAAGGCAGGCGCTAGGCAGGACCAATGCCAAAGCCTAATC
Organism: Mustela putorius furo; assembly: GCF_011764305.1. Taxonomy (NCBI): domain Eukaryota; kingdom Metazoa; phylum Chordata; class Mammalia; order Carnivora; family Mustelidae; genus Mustela; species Mustela putorius. The sequence continues at coordinate 56,057 of NW_025422419.1, read as the reverse complement.
CCAACCTCTACTGACTTATCCCATGCGCATTTCCTATTTATCCTTATCTCGGCATTTCTGGGCCTAGCAGAGCATGATGTATTTACCGTGCGCTGACTCTGCTCTGGCTTTCCTGACTCCAGAGCTCAGAGCTGCTCTTCTGGAGAAAAAAGTCCTCCAAGGTAATTCTGAGAAAGAAAGCGCACAATGTCTGTTTATCAAGGACAGTGCTGCAAAGGGACAGGATTGTAGACACAGAGCTCACTGAGGTGTTTCTATCCGAGGAGCACAGCAGCAACAGCAAAGATGGGAAGAACACTGGAGGGCCAGCTCCCCAGGGTCTGAACATGGACATGGCTGGAGGGGCTGCAGGTGCTGCCAAGGGCCACAGCAAAGCAGAGCCGCTGGAGACACACGGGCTGCAGAAGGGCCGCGTACAGACTGTCTGCTAAGTGTGGACGAACGGGGCAGAAGCACGAGTGCAACGGGCTAGAGACACAAGCACAGTGGAGGCTGACCACTTAGTTGAATGCCTTGATGTGAAAGGGGGCAGAGACCCAGGACCAGAGAATCGCTTCCTTTGGGATGTGTCCGTTCTTAATCTCCATCATGAGACATGTGGAGCATATGGTCTCTCAAGTTCCTTCCAAATCTAAAACCTTAATTCCTAAAATTTAGAAACCTAACTCCCCTGCAGGGGGAGGGACTGTTAGCCTCACACAACAGAGCACGCAGGGCACGCAGGGCACCAGGCGACCTTGACGCAGGCAGCCCAGCTGGTATGTGCAGAACCAGCCCGGGCTACTCCCACTGCACCACTGTGTGTCTCACGGTGCTGACAGGACCTAACTACTCATTTTCTGAGTCACTCATCTACCCTGGCTGATTGAAAATTCACACCAGGAAGGGAACAAGACAATCACAGTATAACAAAGAGAGCCATCATCTTTTTCCTATTTCATAAGCTTTTTCTTTCCTGTTTGTAAATTTCAACTGGATGTGCCCTATACTGTTTCATAGTAATATAATGCTGGTGCAAAATACATCAATGGTAATACTCTGGGCATGTCTAGGAAAAAACATGAGATGGAGAAAAACCAAGATGAATGGTAGGTATGCCTTAAAGATCAACAGGACTTTGCTAGTCCTCAGGAAGGTGATTCCAAATATACTTTTCCACTGCAAGCATAATGACGTGTTGGAACTGTGGTCTATAACCAAAGGGTTTATAGGAACGTGTTATAGATTTCACCATTTCATGTTCTCCACTCTCCTGGAGCTACATTCTAGCCACAAACCTGGATTTTCTTCTTGTTTAGAAATGAATTCTAACTAAGCCGTCCCCGCCTAATTAGACTGGATTTGAAGTATTAATTTATGTGCTACTTAGTTAAAAAAAAAAATGCTTACCTGCTTGCTTCTAGTGCAGAGGTTTCTTTAGAACTTTGTGAATTTAAGATTTTTTTCAATCTTTTCAACTGATCAAATAACTTGTATAAGCCTCAACACACACATCTATAAAAATAAAAATTAAGCAAAGAAAAAACGTCACCATCTTTACTCTTAATCATCTTTATTTCCCATGCTAAATGCAGGAAAATATAAGACCAAAAGTTAACTTCAAATATATAGGGCATGCTATATTTTGAATATTTCTATGAAACAAAGAATTCTCAAGAATGCAAATCTTAGTTCTAGAATAAGCATACTTCCATATTCTATTGCAGGTTTATAGAGAAAAAAAAAAACCCTAGACTTTGCTTTCTCATATTCTATACTATACCCCATCCTGAATCTTTTCTTTTTATTTATTTATTTGTCAGAGAGAGAGCCCGATCAGAGTCAGAGGGAGAAGAGGCTCCCCGCGGAGCTGTGGGACTCGATCCCAGGACGCTGGGATCTATGGGCATTTCTTTCCCATATCCTTTTTTAAAAATTTTTTTAAAAAGATTTGTTTATTTGAGAGAGAGAGAGAGACTGCATGTGCACGTGCAGGGGAGGGGCAGAGGGAGAGAGAGAATCTCGAGTAGAGTACATCCTGCTGAGCATAGAGCTCAATGTGGGGCTCAATCTCATGACCCTGAGATCATGACCTGAGCCAAAATCAAGAGTCGGACGTTTAACCAACTGAGCCACCAGGCGCCCCTCCATTTGTTTTTTCTTATGGCCCTTTATTCATGTTTTAACTTTGGCTTCCGATCGTACTGACCCTCTCAGTTTACATGTGCATATACCTATATGGCCAAGCACCAAATCATTAAAGACCTTTTACACTACACTACAAATATTATCAAAGAGGTTGAGGGACATTATGAAAACTCTCATCCTTAAAGAACAAAAAAAATACAAAGTCATCCATTCAATAAATAGTTACTGAACACCCCTGGGAGCTCAACATTCATTCCGACGGGGGGTGGTGGAGGAGGGGGACACGAGAGAATAAAGCAAGAAATACACCCTGCTCTCATAAAGCTTACTGTTTTGTCTGGAAGCGCATGACAAGCATTCTTTGGACAAAAGCTGTGAGGAGATCCAGAGGCGAATTAAACAGAAGGTCCCTCAAACAGGCTTTCTCCCCACTGAGATTTTAACAAATATGCTAATAATACACATAGAAAACATAGTACAGAGCAGCAGGCGAGAGTCAGAAGCCCAGACTCCCAATGCCCGCTGTGCCCCTACATCGTTATGATCATGAATGACATCGGGGGCACTAAGGGGCACACTCCCGGGGTGAGCCCTCAGATGTACAGAGCCGTTGCCTGTCTCACACACCTGAAACTAAGCCAACATCACATGCTAACTACTGCGAATCGAAAAAAAGTAAAGTGAACACCAGAACATAAAGAACACAGGATCAGAAAATAACAACAAACCTACGGCAGAATCCTGAGTTTGCTTTGGAAAGCCCACTTCTCCCCTAGTCTCTAATATAGGCCTATTTTCTTTACAAGGCCGCTGACAATTTATACAGTCGTTAACTGTCAAGGGCTGCACCGACAACAGTTATCACGGTTTCTTGTTCTGGAAAAAGTGGGTGATCTTGAGATTGTGTGGGTACCTCTGAAATTCTGTCTTATTATTTCAGGTAGATAACGTGACGTAATGCATAAAATGCACATGCGTGAGAGCTTTGAAAAAAAGCTGAATAGTGCTGACAAGTTCGTGGAGAAAAGAGGAGAGGGCTTCAACTGGCATGCAGCATAAGAAATCTACTGGAGGGTACCTTTTTCTTCCTTATGTCCTGTTGTTTACACATTAGTTCATCTACTGCCCGAATTCCTTTACTGACTGATGACCTGAGACTCTTTAAAAGAATAAAAAATAAAACGTATTACAGACATTGTTTTGTCACATCATCAAGTTCCTACATCTCATTCAATTCCACAGAACTTAATACCTGTGCTCCAGTACTATGCAGATATTGACAAAAAAAAAAAAACAAAACAAAACATGATATACCAGACATAGTTACTGTTGAGGGGACTCATGATCTGGGGGCATAATGACACGAAGGCAGGGTCGCATGGCCAGAAGAAGAATGACACATATACAGTGAAAGTTATGGGGATGAGGGGGCTTAGAATGGAGAACAGATAATATGAAGCAAAGTACAGGAGAGTCTGGAAATGCAACGGGGCTTGAATCGGACTCTGAAAGCCATGTGTACACAGCTGCCGAGGTGGGGAGGGGATGGGGAGCAGATGTAAGTGCAGACATACTCAGGGGCAGGGTCAGACAGGCACACAGCCATGTGCACTGCAGGCTTCCTTCTGGAGAGAAGCAAAAATAGGAATGGACGGCCAACTTCACTGAGATGAGGTCTTTAGATTCTGCATATTTTGGAGAATGAGAGAATGTCAAAGCACTGATGCATGATGATGAAATGTGGGTATGGAAATACCAGGAATCAAGAATGAAGAACAGAAGACCAGAAAAAGGCAGAGCACAGAGGTAGAGAAACATGTCCAGAAGCTAATGAATAAAGAGATAATTAGGAATTAGGGCCAAAACAAAGGTTAACAGAAACAACTAGAATGAAGTAGGCATATCACAAAAATTCCACAGGAAGGTGAATTAATTCACTCCATCAACATTATGAAACACCTCCTGGACGTCAGTATGGTGGCAGCCCACAGGGATACAATGAAGACAGATATAGTCGTATCCCTCAGAGGTCTGAGAATCTCACAGAACAGCTTCAGAGTTGGGACCAGAAAGGCAGGTCAGGCCTGTGGCTGAGCAGGACCAAAGTGGCCATAAAAACAGGCCATGGAAAAGGGAGGGGATACAGTGATGGCAGGGGGTGAGGTGGGACGGGAGCCTGTGTGAGTAGAGCAAATCTGCCTCCAGGGAGAGAAGAGTGGGAGGCCAAAGGAAGGCTAGGCTTGGGAAACAACACCACTATGAGGCCCCGGGAGGAAGAGGCACACCAAGGAGGCAGTGGGAGAGCCCCACAGCGGCTGGTGTGGAATCCAACAGCGGACCACGAAAATCCCTTCCATTCCAAGGAAAAGTACCTTTAACAAGATTTTGTAAAATTCAAATGAGACATAAACCATGGAAAGTATTGGCTACCTCAAGGCACAACTCAAGATTTTTACCTGTTTCACGAACTCTTTCCTGCCTGCCCCTCCCCTAGGCTTCTCAGCACTGATATTTCCATTACTTCGCATTTTTCTTGGTTCTAACCATGTACTGTGTCTTCCCTTAAATTATGTTCTCCTTATATTCTCTCTAGGATGCAGGCACTGTCTTAGCGGAGGGATGCACACGAGGCCACTCAAGCTAGAGGAGACAGACAAGGAAGGATGGTGTAGTTTATGACAAATTTATGACAGGGCATCAGAACGGACAGAGGCCGTAAGTCAGGGCACCAGACACAGACGGGGGGGGGGGGGGGGGTGGGAGACAGGGCAGCACAGTTTTCTGTTAGAAGTGATGCCACAACTGCCCCTCCACTGTTCACCCAGGTGGAGTTCCTATTCCCAATGGCTTAGAGGTGGGGAGTCCCATTCCCACAACAGAGATTTTTCTGAGAGAACATGCAAATGTAACATTTATTAAGTATTACTTTTTATTTATATTATCCTTCAGTTCCATTAGGGATTACACAGTTTTTGTAGATCAGCCCAGGAACCTAACCACATGTAGATTACGTGGGGTGGGGGGGGTATTTACAAGATTACAAACTGTTAAAATACAAGTCATTCGTAAGTTAGAAACCACTTACATATGACCAAAGTGGCATTAATAAGTTGAATTTGGAAATATGCTTCCTCTCCCCTGACATTTTAAGGTTGTCTACTCTGAGAATATGTCTTCTTCAAATCGAACATGTTTTTTTAGGTTTTTAGCATATGCAAAAAAAAAATCATTTACAACTCTTCTGAAGGTGAATATTATAATCACGAACCGTTAAAATACAACCACCAGTACCACCAAACTAACAGATGAAAAGAATTCTTAGAGAAAAGCCGACGAGGACAACAGGCGTCACAGCAGACTGTTTTCATTAATTGGCGACTTACCAGAACTTCTCGTAACTGTCCCAAAGGCACAGAAAGTTCATTGAGGGCTTTGTCCATGCCAACCTAAAAAGCAAAACCAGGTTGGCACAAACACATCACGATAAGGAGTAATAATGACGTATCTATTTAACAATCAAAGCAGTACCAGATTTAAATTATTTTTTTTGGCACAACCGTATTTTGCTACATAACTAGCTAAACAACAGAAGTGTTATTTGGCCATTAATGTTGTTCATAGAATATGAAAAAAATCTGTTGAAATACATGGAACTATAAAAATAAGGGAAGTCATGAGAAACGAAAGTTTCCTTAAGAACAATTTGCCTTTAGATGACATTTTAAATGAATGTGAAAAATTTTCACAGAAGGTGAACAGTTCTCTGTCTGTAATTGATGATACTCAGCCAGCTGATGTGAAAGTCTGACGGGCTACGTCTCTCTTAAACATTATTATAAGCCTTGAGAAAAATAGAAATTAAACAGAAGTAAAATTTTCTAGGTTTTTAATCCTATTGGGATATTTATCTTAGTGGTATATTTCCCAAAAGCAAATGTGCATCATTAATTTTAATGCTTCTTGAAATTCCCACGGAGCTGCAACTTTCTGTGCTTCTCTGGACAAACAAAATGAAGCATCAGGATTTAAACAGACAGAGATCAAAGGCAGAGAGGGCAGGCAGAGAGAGAAGGAAGGAATCAACAAGGGACTTTTCTGCCAAGTAACAAAATTCAACATTTCTAAAACGGCTTTTACAAACAATTGATAAGCTCACTGCAAATCATTCTTATAGCTTTTACAAACAATTGAAAGCCACTGCAAATCTTTTTAAATAAAACCAAACTTTTAAAATATCAATATTGGCCAATGTTCCCTCAACCTAGCTCTGGCTAACATATACCTGGGAGTAAATTAAACATTGTAAGAGTGGTGGACATTTGCTCCTACAAATTAGTCTAAATCAAGGAAGACTTCAGGGTAATCACTTAGCAACTAATAAAACAACCCCTTGGGTATTATCATCCTTTACTTTTCACTGTTGACTAATGAATTTGAAACATAATCAAACTAGAGCAACCTTAAATGAATAAAAACTAAAACAAACAAAAAAATGTATTCCAAAAAGTTTAGTTCTTTTATTAATGAAATTGGTAATTTCTTCAAGTTTCTGGTGGGGTTGGTGGGGTAATCAACTGAAAGGTTTCTAAAAAAAACTCTGCCCTTTTAATAAATATGAAGGAGAGAGAAAATGTGTGTGTGTGTGTGTGTGTGTGTGTGTGTGTAGGATTTGTGAATTTCAGGTTTACCAAGTTTGTGGAAAGGTTGACAAAATCTGCATAATCCTTGTTGATGAGCTCGACCATGGCTGTTTTAAAAGTTTATAGTAGAGTTCCAGATCTCCTCTTAGTTCCTCCAGCTGGACACGCTTCCTACAGTCAGACACAAAGTGATCGACGTCGAAATCTTCCTGAAAATCAAACCAGAAAGAAAAAATGATTGCACTGATACCACATTTTACATAGAAAAATAAGATCAGAGAAAGAATAAGAGGCCGTATTACTGCAGGGGAACACACACAGGGACATCATGGGGTCTGCTCACTTCCTAAGATTATGGGAAAGGGGGCCCCTCACCAAGACCATTCTCTCCAGTTGCCTAACTCTACAGGCATTTTATTTCTTTTAATTATACATTTCAAAGAGGCTCTTCTCAAAATAGAAACAGCTTTTTCTTCTTAATTTAATTTTATTTTTTTTAAAGTTTTTATTTATTTATTGGACACAGAGAGAGAGAGACCGCAAGTAGGGAGAGAGGCAGGCAGAGAGAGAGAAGGGGGAAGCAGGCTCCCCGCTGAGCAGAGAGCCTGATGCGGGGCTCGATCCCAGGACCCTGAGATCACGACCTGAGCCGAAGGCAGAGGCTTAACCCCCTGAGCCACCCAGGCGCCCCTTCTTCTTAATTTTAAAAGTAACAAATGTTCACTGTCAAACTTTCAACCAACCAAGAAATACTTATGTAAGAGAGAGAAAAAAAAAATCACCCACTCTCTAATGCTCTGCAGTTAAGCACTGTTAATATTTATTTTTCTTCACTATTTAACACAGCGATTCACATCCTTCCAGACTTTGTTTTGGTCTTTCTCTTTACTTTTTTTTTTTTTTTTTAAGATTTTATTTATTTGAGAGAGAGAGATGGAGAGAACAAGTGGGAGGAGGGGCAGAGGGAGAAGCCGGCTCTCTGCTGAGCTGGGAGCCTGATGCCAGGGTTCATTCCAAGACCCTGAAATCAAGATCTCAACCGAAGGCAGACGCTTAACTGACTGAGACACCCAGGTGCCCTAGTCTTTCTCTTTAAAATATAAATTACTTTTGGGGTGCCTGGCTGGTTCAGTGGGTTAAGGCCTCTGTCGTTAGCTCAGGTCATGATCCCAGGGTTATAGGTTCAAGCCCCGCATTGGGCTTTCTGCTCAGCAGGGAGCCTGCTTCCCTGTCTCTCTCTCTGCCTGCCTCTCTGCCTACTTGTGATCTCTGTCTAATAAATAAATAATTTTTAAAAAAATAAAATATCAATTACTTTTTAAAGAAACTGACATATAATGGACACATGTTAGTTTCAGGCGTACAACATAAAAATTCCATATTTTTATCTGTTGTGAAATGATCACCCTAAGACTAGTGAACATCCATCACTAAACATACACATTTTTTTCTTGTGCTAAGAACTCTTAAGCTTTAGCAACTTTAAATACATAATAATATACGGCACCTGGGTAGCTCAGTGAGTTAAGGCCTCTGACTTCGGCTCAGGTCATGATTCCAGGGTCCTGGGATTGAGCCCCACATCAGGCTCTCTCCTCAGCAGGGAGCCTGTTTCCTCCTCTCTCTCTGCCTGCCTCTCTTCCTACTTGTGATCTCTGTCAAATAAATAAATAAAATCTTAAAAATATATATATATATATATATATATATAATACTATGCAGTCATCAAAAGAAATGAAATCTTGCCATGTGCAATGACGTGGATGGAACTAGAGGGTATGCTGAGTGAAATAATCAGAGAAAGACAATTATCATACAATCTCCCTGATATGAGGAATTTGAGAGGCAAAGTGAGGGGTGTGGGGGTAGGGAAGGAAAAATGAAACAAGATTGGATTCGGAGGGGGGCACCTGGGTGGCTCAGTGGGTTAAAGCCTCTGCCTTCGGCTCAGGTCATGATCACAGGGTCCTGGAATTGAGCCCCACATCGGGCTCTCTGCTCAACGGGGATCCTGCTTCCTCCTCTCTCTCTGCCTGCCTCTCTGCCTACTTGTGATTTCTGTCTGTCCAATAAATAAATAAAATCTTTAAAAAAAAAAAGATTGGATTGGGAGGGAGACAAACCATAAGAGACTCTTAATCTCACAAAACAAACTGAGGGTTGCTGGGGGGAGGGGTGTAGGGAGAGGGTGGTGGGGTTGTGGACATTGGGGAAGGTATGTACTACAGTGAGTGCTGGGAAGTGTGTAAGCCTGACAATTCACAGACCTGTAACCCTGGGGCTAATAATACATATTTCTAATAAAAATAATAAAATTAATATACAATAATACACAGTATTATTTACTACAGTCACTATGATGTACATTACATCCCCAAGGCTTATCTTATTAACTGGAAGTTTATACCACTGGACCCCTTCATCTATTTCCTCCACAAACCTCGCCTCTGGCAACCACCAATCTGTTCTCTATGACTTCATTTTGTTTTGTTTTTTAGATTCCACATGTGAGGGAGATCATACAGTATTTCTCTTTCTCTGTCTGACTTATTTCACTCAGCACAATATCCTCAAGGTCCATCCATGTTGTTGCAAATGGCAAGACTTCCTTCTTTTTATGGTTGAGTAATATTCCATCGTATACACACACATTTTCTTTATCCATTCACCCCGTTGGTGGACACTTTAGTTATTTCCAAGTCTTGGTTGTTGTAAATACTGTGATACTCACTACCGTGAGTGTGAGTCTTGCTGGCCGCTAGAGCCAGGTGATCTAGAGGTATACCCTGGGTAGCAACTGCAAACCTCGGGGCATCATACGAGCATTCAAGCTCCTTTCCAGGAGATACCAGAAAGCAGAAGCGAGGTAGAGGGACAGCGCAAAGATGGTACCCATCAGCTCCATCTTTGGAGAATACCTTACTAGGCTCCCAGATCCAGGTTAAATTAGATGCCTGCCCCTCAGGGCTTTAAGATAAGCAAATGAGCCTCTTTCACAGAAATCTGAACCCATTTCAGTCTGCTGCTTCTGTGCTGAGTTCCAGGATGGGTCAGTCTATTCGCGGGCGACTGCTTTAAGAACTGTTTCTCAGTTTGCTATAGCCTTGTGGGTCTCATGGGTGCAAGCTCTGATGGCTTTCAAAGCTGGATGTTTTGGGGTCTTGTCTCTTAGATGTACGTCTTGGAAGTTGGGGTGCCAGAAGTGGGGCTCAAACCCTTTGCTCCTCAGGGAGAAGCCTGGGGTTTTGAGTACCTTCCCAATCCCAGGTCGCTGTACCAGGGGTGGGGTTTATGGCAAGACTGATTCTTACTTCAACATAGGTTTTTTTCCTTACTCACCTAATGTGTAGGAGTCACTCAGCTAGTTGTAGGGTTTTTTCCACAGGAAAATTTTCCATATGGAGCTATAGATTCAGTGTGTATTTCATTGAAGAGATGAGTTCAAGATCCTCCTATGCCACCATCTTGAATGGAAACCCCAGACCTTCTCTATGTATTTGTGTACACACACATATGTGTACACACACACACACACACACACACACACACAAATATTCATGCTCTTCTAAACTATTTCCCATCTAGGGGCACCTGGGTGGCTCAGTGGGTTAAGCCTCTGCCTTCGGCTCAGGTCATATCTCAGGGTCCTGAGATCAAGCCTCACATCAGGCTCTCTGCTCAGCTGGGAGCCTACTTTCCCCCCTCTCTCTGCCTGTCTCTCTGCCTCCTTGTGACCTCTCTGTCAAATAAATAAATAAAATCTTAAAAAAGAATAAAAAAATAAAAAATAAAAACCCATTCTATTAAAAAAAAATCCCATCTAAAAAAATATAACTTGAATGTCTTTACATAAAACACATACATTTCTATTAATATTTTATGTGCATGCTGAGTGTCCCATTGAACAGATGTTCCAAATCTTTCATAACCTATTTCCAAGTATTGGTCTCACAGGATTAGCTATCCTGTGTTTCCCCTTTACAATTCTGTGATACCCGGGTAGGCTTATATGCTTAGAGGCAATAAATTACTATCTACTTCCCCTGTGACTCTGCTACTCCATGACCTGTTTAGTCAGCAAGAATCAAATGTGATGATTCCCAAACTAGTTAAGGACACCTACACTTACTTTTCATTAAACACTATGTAAACCAACAAAATATGACTGCAAAAAAAAAATCACTGTTCTTTTGAAAACTAACGCAGCTACTTTGGAAAGATTTGATACAAAGAAATCAATAAGAAAATTTTTGCTAAGTTAGGTATGGGTGATATGACCAAGTACCAGGCAGGGAGGGAGTGATCACAGGATTGTCACTCAATTCAGTTAAAGAAACTGAAACTGAATGCAAAAAAAGACAACATAGAAAGCTTTTTTTAAAGATTCTTTTTATTTACTTGAGACACAGACAGACAGTATGAGCAGGGAAAGGGGCAATGGGAGAAGGAGATTCCCTGCTGAACAGGGAGTCCAATGCGGGACTCCATCCCAGGACCCCGAGGTCATGACCTGAACCGAAGGTAGATGCCTAACCTATTGAGCGACCCAAGTGCTGTGATAACTCAGAAATCTAATCTGCAGGCCAGTTTCCAGAGAAAAGACCTGGCACTGTTTTTCAATGGAGAATAAATGTACATATATTTTTTCCAATTAAAATGCTAAAAACTGTATGTACCATTCCCTAAGAGTACTTGTTTAAAACTGACTTTTTTAGTTAATCAACCAAAGACTGACCCTGCTAGTGTCGGAGAGAAGGACTTCATACCAAACCGTAATTTCACAGTCATCTACAGAAAGCCACCTGCTTCTTACACTGGTGACCAAATTAGCCTGGACCTTTCTCTCCTGAGACCATCTCAGACCTTACATCATAGTTATGTAGTACATCACGGGAGGGGGTCTCGGTTCATAATCCTAGCCATCCTACTCACCAACTGTATACTTTTAGGTCGATCACTTTCCCTGCCTCAGTTACACATTGTTGAAGTTCTTGAACTTCATGATGGCATTCTAAATTGTATAACTGGGGTGCCTATGTGGCTCAGGTGGTTAAGCATCTGCCTTTGTCTCAAGTCATGATCCCAGTCTCTTGGGTTTGAGTTCCACATCAGGCGCTCTGCTGAGCAAGGAGCCTGCTTCTCCCTCTGTCCCTTCCTCCTGCTCCTGCACTCTCTCACTCTCAAATAAAATCTTAAATAAATAAATAAATAAATAAATCATATAACTTAGCCTCAGTGAACAAATGCTATTAGGTAATATTAGTACTCAACTTACCATTTATGCATTTGTTCTCAGATAAACAAAAGTTGCATAACACATGATTAAATAACTCGGAACATCTGTGAATACTGGGTTAGGCAGCGTTTGCTGTGAAAAGCAAACCCAAACTCACAGTGCCATAATAGAGACCCATTTCACTTAACCAAGAATGGTTTTACTACTTTAGGAATGGTTTTACTTTATAGTGTAGATTTCCCAAGTATTCAAAAAAAAAGTATTTACAACCCATACATTTATGGTCAACTGATTTTTCACAAGGATGCCAAGACCATTTAATGGGGGGGGGAAAAAACAGTCTTTTCGAGTGCCTACTACTGGGACAAGTGAATATCTACATGCAAAAGAATGAACTTGGAACAGCAACGTCACACATACACAAAAAATAAACTCAAAATGGATCAAAGATTTAAATGTAAGAGTCAAAAACTGTAACACTCAGAGAAAAAACAGGTGAAAAAATCTGTATGACTTTGGATCGGGAAAAGCTTTCTTAGACATGATACACAAAGCAATAAGAAATATTAGATAAGCTGAACTTGATCAAAATAAAAACTTTCGTGTGTCAAAGGACACTACGGAGAACGTGAAAAGACAACCCACAGAATGGGAGAGAGTATCTGCAAATCATTTGTCTGACAAGGACCTAATAACCAGAATATGCAAATATACTCTTAGAACTCAACAACAAAAAAACAAATAACCTAATTTAAAAACAAGCCAAAGACTTTTGAATAGACATTTCTCCAAAGATGATACACAGACGGTCAAGAGCACATGTCGGGATGTTCGACATCCTTAGTCATTGGGGAAATGCGAATCAAAAGCACATGCAGATGCCACGTCACACCCACTAGGACAACTATGGTAAAATAAGAAAAAGAAAAAGAAAAAAAAAAGAAGAAGAAAAGTGCTGGCAAGAAGGCGGAGAAGCTGGAACCCTCCTGTATTGTCGGTGAGAATGTAAAACATAGTGTGGCTAAGGCAGCAAACAGCTCGGTAGTTCCTCAAGAAGTTACACACGTACAATTACCCAGAAGTTCTACGTCTAGGGGTATGACACCGACAGAACTGACAACAGATGTTCCTGCCACAACCTGTACATGAATGTTCACAGCAGTGCTGCTCGTAACAGCCAAAAGAGTATATACCCAACGTCCATCAATGATGAATGGATACATAAAATGTGGAAGAGCCTCTTACACAACCATAAAAAGGAATAAACTGTTACATGCTACAACACGATTGAAGTCTGAAAACATTCTACTCTCAGGTTAAAGGAAGCCAGACACAAAAGGTCACGTGTTATACAATTCCACTGATATGAGATGTTCCAGAAAAGGCAAATCCATAAAAACAGAAAGTAGATTCATGATTGCCAGGGAATAAGGGGAGGGGAGAATTGGAACTAAGAGGTTTATTTTTCGGGTGATGGAACCATTCTGGAAGTGACGTATGTACCATATACACAGTAAATATACTAAAAACCAGAGAAGAGTACACTTTAAAATGGCAACTATTATGCTTTGTGAATTATATTTTGATGAAAAATGAAACAACTTAAATATCAACAGGTTAAATGCTAGGATACATTAAAAAAAATCCAAAGTAACACTAATCACAGGATCAATGGCGTAGCTACATGAATTTCAGACAAAGCAGATTTCAGAGAAGGAAAATTATCAGGCATAAAGCGCAGCATTACATAATGATAAAGAAATCGACTGACCAAGAAGACACAATTATCCTTAACGTATGTGTGCCTGATCAACACAGGTGAGACACAACCTAACAGAACTGCAGGGAGAAATATACAATTCCATTATCACAGCTGGTGACGTCAACACTTCTCCATCATTAATGGGCCGATCCAGCAGCAGGGCAACAAGGATCTGACAGCTGTAGACATTCAGTCCAGACATGGCACACTTAACACCACCATCAATTACTGTACAACAGATGTACACAGACAATTTTGCCCAGTAATAGTGCAACACACATTCTTCTTAAGCACACATGGAACACTCATCAAGACAGAATAATTCTGGGCCACAAAACACAACAAATTTTTAAAAATAAAAATTATACCAAGTATGTTCACAGACTGCAATGGAATTAAAAATCAGTAACATAAGATAGCTGAAGAAGTCCAAAATACATGGAGATTAAATGACACACTTCTAAATGACAGGAGACCAGTCTCAATAAAATACAATGTAGCCAAATGTGTGGAATGCTGCTTAAAGGGAAAATACAGTACTGAATGCAAATATTAGAAAAAAAAAGATTAAAGTCAATAATCTTAGCTTACATTTTAGGCAACAACAACAAAATCAAATCTAAAGTAAGGAGGGGCTCCTGGGTGGTTCAGTTGGTTAATCATCTGCCTTTGGCTCAGGACATGGTCCTAGGGTCCTGGGACAGCGCCCTGCATCAGAGCTTCCTGCTCAGGGAGGCTGCTTCTCCGACTCCCATTCCTCCTGCCTGTATTCCCTCTCTCACTGACTCTCTCTGTGTCAAATAAAATCATTTAAAACAAAAACCCTAAAGGAAAAAAATAAAAAATAGAGCAGAAAAAAAAAAAATTTTTATTAGAGCAGAAATCAATGTAATTAAAACCAGGATTTTTTTTTTTTTTTAATCAATAAACCCCAAGTCTGTTTCTTTGAAAACATCAATAAAACAGATACACCCTTAGCCAGGCAAACAAAGAAAAAAAGGTAGAAGACGTAAATTACTAATATCAGATGAAAGAAGTGAGGGCTACTGCTAACAATCCCAATCACTGTAAATTCAACCAAACATTTATGGAATACTACACAATTCTCTAAAATCTCTTCCAGAAAGTAAAACTAGAAGGAATACTTCCTAAATCATTCTAGGAGATCATTATTACCCTAACACCAAAACCAATACTACAAGAAAAGAAACTACAAACTAGTTTCTCTCATGAACACAGACACAAAAATCTTCAACAAAAATTAGCAAATAAAAGCAAACACTATATTAAAAAATTATACACCAGGTTCATGTAGGATTTATTCCAGGTATGCAACATTAGAAAATCAATGTGATCCATCATATCAACAGAAAAAAAAATCACATGACCATATCAATGAAGGGAGGAAAAAAAACATTTAACAAAATCCACACCTCTTCATTATTAACCCTCAGGAAACTAGGAATAGGAGGACTTCCTCAACTAGATAAAGAATATCTCCAAAAATCCACAGCTAACATGATATTAATACTGAGAAAATAGAAGACAGGGAATCAAGGCAAGGATGTCCCTCCTACTACTACTATTCAATACTATACTGGAAGGTCAAACTAATGAAATAAGGTAAGAAAAGGAAACAAAAGGTATACAACCTGGGAAAGAATAAAACTTTGTTCACAGATGACATGACTGTCTACAGAAAATACAAAGACTTCACACCCCACACCCTCCTGAAACTAGTCAAGTGATTATAGCAAGTCTGCACAATACACAGTTAAAATACAGAAGTCAATTGCTTTCCAATGATGTATCAGACAAAGGGCCAGTATTCAAAATTTATAAAGAATTTATCAAACTCAACATCCAAAAAACAAACAAAAAAAATCCAGTCAAGAAATGGACAGAAGGACATGAACAGACCAAAGAAGACATCCAAATGGCCAACAGACACATGAAAAAGAGCTCCACATCACTCAGCATCAGGGAAATACAAATCAAAACCACAATGAGACACCACCTTACATCAGTCAAAATGGCTAAAATTAACAAGTCAGAAAACAACAGATGTTGGCGAGGATATGGAGAAAGGGGAATCCTCCTACCCTGTTGGTGGGAATGCAACTCTGGAAAACAGTATGGAGGCTCCTCAAAAAGTTAAAAATGTAACAACCCAACGACTTAGCAATTGCCCTATTAGATGTTTATCCAAAGTACACAAAGTGATTTGAAGGGGCAAAAGCACCCCAATGTTTATAGTCAAACTATTGAAAGAGCCCAGATGTCCATCAACAGATGAATGGATAAAGAAGATGTGGTATACACACACACACACACACAGACTCACACACACACACACACACATTACTCAGCCATCAAAAAGAACAAAATCTTGCCATTTGCAAGGACATGGATGGAACTAGAGGAAGACAAATACCATATATTTTCAGTCACATGTGGAACTTAAGAAACAACAGATGAATATAGGAGAAGGGAAGGAAAAATAGAAACAGACAGGGAGGCAAATCACAAGAGACTTAACTACAGGAAACAAACTGAGGGTTACTGGAGAGGGGAAAGTTGGGGTAACTGGGTGAGGGGTATTAAGGGGGGCACTTGTTGGGATGAGCTCTGGGTGTTGTATGCAACCAATGAATCACGAAATTCTAACCATGAAACTAAAAGTACACTATATGTTAACGAGATTGAATTTTAATTAAAAAATTTAAAAGTCAATTGCTTTCGTATATACCAGCAATGTACAAGTGGAATTTGAAGTTAAAAACACAAGACCATTTACATTAGCATACCAAAAAAAATTAATACTTAGGTGCAAATCTAACGAAATATGCACAAGATCTATATGAGAAAAAGTATAAAATTCTGATGAAATATAACAAGCAAGGTAAGATGTGAAGTGTGGAAAGAAAGTCCATAATTTGGGTAAGAACACTCAATACTGTTAAGAGGTCAGTTCTTCCCAAACTGATCGACAGACTCAATGCTATCCCAATCAAAATGCCAGGAAGTTATTCTGTGGATACCAACATGTTGACTCTAAAATTTGGATGGAAAACTGGAAAACCAAGAGTCCCAGAGTAGTCAACAAAAATATTAAAGAGCGGGGAAAAAAAAAAAAAAAAACGAAATTGGGAGGATTGCCACCACCCAATCTCAAGACTTACTATTAAAGCTATAGTGATTAAGACAGAAGGTGCCTGGCAAAAGAGACAGGTGCTTGGAACAGAGTGGAGAGCCCAGAAAAACATCCACACACACAGGCAAAGGCAACTCAATGGCAAGGACAGTCTTCAACAAATGGAACCGAACAATGGGACATTGATAAGAAAAAACAAACAAATGAAAAGAATAAAAACAAACTTTTCACACCTTTCACAAAACCTAAACGTAAAATGCAAAACTTCTTAAAGATGACATAAGAAAAAATGTAGGGATCCTTGGATTTGGCAATGACTTTTCAGATATAAAACCAAAAGCATGATCTACGAAAGAAAAAAATTGATGAGAGGGACTTTGTTAAAAATTAAACTTCTCTGTAAAAGACACTGTTAAGAGAATGAAAAGACGGGACGCGTGGGTGGCTCAGTTGGTTAAGCAGCTGCCTTCGGCTCAGGTCATGATCCCAGCGTCCTGGGATCGAGTCCCACATCAGGATCCTTGTCCCCCAGGGAGCCAGCTTCACCCTCTGACTCTGCCTTCCACTCTGTCTGCCTGTGTTCACTCTTGCTCGCTCTCTCTCTGACAAATAAATAAATAAAATCTTAAAAAAAAAAAAAAAAGAGAGAGAGAATGAAAAGACCAGTCACGGAGTAGAGAAAATATCTGCAAAACACATCCATGGTAAAGGACTTAAAATAAGAAATATAATATAAAGATGCCTTAGTAGCAACAAGAAATCAAACCTAATTTAAAAATGTGAAAAGAGCGGTGGCTGGGAAACCCAGTCAGTTAAGCATCTGCCTTTAGATCAGGTCCTGGAACTGAACCCCACACTGGGCCCCCGGCTCAGCGAGGAGCCTGCTTTTTTCCCTCTCCCGCTGCCTGCTGCTACCTCTCCATGTGCTTGTGCTGTTAATAAATAAATAGAATCTTTAAAAAAGAAAAAAAAAAGGATCTGAAAAGATGCTCAACTTTGTATGTCATTAAGAAATTGCAAATTTAAACAAGGTACTATTACATATCACGTAGAATATAAAAAATATAAAGCACTAGTAATACCAAATGCTAGCAAGGATGTGGGACAACCGAACTCTCATTCACTGTTTGGTCAGAATGCAAAATGGGAGGCACTGTGTGAGACAGCTTGGCAGTTTCTCACAGAACTAAACACATTCTCACTATAAGATCAGTAATTGTGCTCCTTTGTATTTACCCAAAAGAGCTTAAAACTAGTAGTGTCCACACAAAAAAACCTGCACACGGATGTTTACAGCAGCTTTATTCTCTGAAGTGCCAAAACTTGGAAGCAATCCAATCTCCTTCAGTAGGTGAACAGGTACACTGTGCCACACCCCATACAACGGATTATTTGACAATTAAAAGATGAATTATTTAGCCACAAGACTTCGAAGAACCTTAAATGCATATTGCTAAGAGAAAGACCAGTCTCAAAGGCTAAATACTATATGATTCCAAATCTATGGCATTCTGGAAAAGGTAAAAATTAACCAACATTTTAATTTTAATTTTTATTTATTTTTTAGGTCATCTCTATACCCAATGTGGTGGTTAGAACTCACAACCCCGAGATCAAGAGTCAGATGCCCTAGCAACTAAGCCAGCCAGGTGCCTCTGAAAAGGTAAAACTCTAGACAGTCAAAAGATCCCGGGCTGAGGGGTGAGCGAGGAGGGTGCAGAGAGAGGAGAAGAAACAAATAGATGAGGTACAGGGGTTTTCAAGGCAATGAAACTAGGCTGTAAGATACCAACAGTAGGTAAATAACATTATACATTTGTCAAAACCCACAGAACTATAGACAGAGGAGTGAACCCTAATGTAAACCATGGATTTTAATTAATACTGTATCAATGCTGGTTCATCAGTTGTAACACATGTACCACAACAATGTAATGCATTAATAATAGGAGATAGTGAAGTTAGAAGAAAAATATCTTCTCTTTGTACTCAGGGGTATTTCCTATCTGAACCCAGTTCAAGTACAAATCCCCCAAAAGGCCAGAAGTTGGGAGATCACAAGAGGTGTTGGAACACAGGAAAATAAATGAGCAAACCAGACAAGCTGCAGGTAATTAAGAACCATTAACCATCAGAGAAGCAGTGACATCACTCAAAATTAAAACCAAGTAGAGTTTAAAAGTGTAGCTACTTTACTAACTAGCTGCAATCAGGGATGGCAAACAAAGACTAATTCAAAGTAACCTGGGAATTGATCATTTAAAACTTACCAATAATCTGAAATTAGTAGCTTTAATGCTATGAAAATTACATGGAATTTGGAAAGATTGAAGTTCTCTAAGCTGCCAAGAAGTAAAATACTCCTTCCCAGATACATGGACTTATAAAATCACTATATACTATCTCCACGAGAAGCAGAATCCCCCAGAACCATCACTCTCTAATTATGAGAAGTACTAAGAGGGCATATGAAATGTATGAGCTCTGCCCTGAAACATGTCCCATTTCATCGAGACAAAAAACCAAAATAGTTAAGCACTAATCTGCACACTACATAGGGGTTGAAAGACATAGAAAGTTAGTGTGAGCTCACGTATGTGTGTGTTTCCAACCATTCTTGAAAAACAATGGACAACAGAGATGAATAAATGTCCCTGTATATCCCATAAATATTCCTCAAATATTTATCATGCAACTCCAGCTCTGCTCTAAGACCTGGGGACACAGTCATGAAAAGAAAAGACAAGGTCTCTGCTTTTAAGGAGCAGATATTCTAATGCAGAAATGAGAAAATAAATATGTAAACAAACATTATATTAATGAACAGTGATCAAATAGTGATTAATGAATAGTGATCACAGCTAAAAAGAAAACAGGACACAGTAAAGGTCTGAGTGACAAATGGGATGTATTTTAACTTGGATGAACCAGGAAATATAGAACAATGAGTTGAATCCAAAAGACACAAAGGAGATAGCCACAGGAAGTGTGGGAAGAGTGTTCCCGCCCAAGGTATCAGCATGTATACAAAAATGTCCTTGGAGCTCTTCCCTCCAGCGCCTGCTCTCAAATCTCTGACCCAGCTAGGTGGGGACATAATCTAGGACTTGTGTCTTCCAAAACTCATTCTAAATCTTTGTTCGGTGACTAAATTATTCAAGCTTGAGAAATTAAAAACATATGCTAACAAGATCTTCCCACCATCTACAGAGAGATCATCTTAAAGCATCATGAAATAGTAACACTGAAATTCTAAAAAACTTCTGTTCTAACATTTTAATCAATTTTATATCAAACTCCTTTGTTGAATTTATATACCCATTTGACATATTTATGAAGAGACAAAAAAAAAAACCCTACATTCCGTAAATGTATTTATCCATCTAACAAATATTTGAGTACCTAATTACACTCTGTTCCAGCTGATGTCTTCTCTTTATCTCTTTTTCCCCTCAATTTAACACCAATCATAATCTATGTAGGCTTTTAGTTCGCTTTTCAAAATTAATTTCTTGAGCTATTTAAAGGAATTATCCAGTGCTAGAGTTCTCAACACTGGTCACACATTAGAATCAATTAAGGAACTTTTTTTTTTAAGATTTTATTTATTTATTTGACACAGAGAGATCACAAGTAGGCAGTGAGGGAGGGAATCATGCTCCATGCGGAGCAGAGTGTCCCATGCAGGGCTCGATCCCAGGACCCTGAGACCATGACCTGAGCTGAAGACAGAAGCTTAACCCTCTGAGCCACTAAGGCAGCCCCTCACCTGAGGAACTTAAAAACAAAAAGCCCAAAGGGCACCTGGCTCATTCAGTCACTGGAGCGTGCAGGTCTTGATCTCAGGGTTGTGAGTTCAAGTCCCATGTTGGGTATAGAGATTACTTAAAAAAAAAAAAAAGAAAGAAAGAAAGATCCCAAGCCCCAGTTTGTGATTAATTTGTTTAAATGTTTCAATAAATTTGATGCTAAATGTTGTAAGACTAGTTAAATAACAAAAAGATATATTTACATAATACTTCTTGCTCTCAAATTTTGAACAAAGAACTTACTAATAATAAATAACTTAGTAGGCCAACATTTTATTTAAATAAGTTTTATGGTACTACAAAGAGTAAATTAGAAAATCAAAAGCAAGGAGAAATGGGCATGGTGTGAACATGGGGAAGCAAGAGAAAGCAAGAAAGTATGTGACCGGGAAGCGAATGCTTAGCTCTGAGATCCTTCTCTGAGAGAAGGACAGATTAAAACCTAAAAAGAAAGAAAAGAAGGATCCCATGCACTCAAGGAAAGAGAAGTCCCCCAACATCCCTCCTGCTTTTTCCAATATAAACACACAGCTGGGCTGACTTACCACATCCTGGTTGGTACCGACTTTATCAACTTTTCTATTTAGGCCAAACTTGACCAGTCAATGATGGACGGGCTGTGTGCCAAGTGTACCAGTTGTACAACTGACTGTGTAATGGCTGAAACTGAGAAACCGGGGTGAAAATATCAAGAGGCTCTAAGGATTGCGAAAGAGCCAAGATTCAAATGATTACCACATACACACAAGACAAACTATGCAGATGACTGCTCAGTATGGAAGTAATTCAGAGTGTTATACTGTGGCATCAGCTAACCCAGACCCAGACCCAGAAGATTGCTGGAGTTCCCATCATGGACATCTCTAACCATATAGACGACACTGAGCAAATGCCAGATGATGATGGAGCCCCTCACTCCTATGTCTTAATAGAGTTCCTCAGCTCCCCTTTACCAACTTTTCCTGTTGCCAGTTCATATAAGCAATTTTCCTTACCCAGTTCCTCTGTTCTGAGCTATGGCTAAAGACACTCACTTTTTTATGTTTTGAAACTGATTATCTTGTACCATTTTACTTTTTGTTGCATCTTTTTATAAATCAGATGACCGCTCACAAGACAAAAAAAAAAAAAAAAGGAATGGAAAGGAAAGATCAAAAGGGAGGACAAAAACAACAAAAAAACAGTTCTTTTTTGCCGGGAACCCTTCTTACAAGTGCCAATCAGATAAACTTTATCTGATGTTACATCGTCACAACTCCTCTACCATCAGGGAAAGTAGTTCACATAAGAAAATTTCTCTATAAAATGAGTTCCAGGCTTACATTCCATATTTGACTTATTAGAATTTCATTACGATGTCTGTCTCAAACTGATGCGGAAGAGAATGGAATCTTGTCATCAAGACGTGACATCGAACTAAGAACCCACAGGGTAAGCACTCAGCTCCTGTGATACGAAGACAGCTCCTGGGGATGGGCGACCCTGGGCAACAGTGGCTGACCTGCAGGCCTGCGGCTATCTGCCATCTGTCACTCTTCACTCTTCCTCCTCTGTCAGCTGCTATCTCCAGCCACCGTCAACAAAGTCCACCTCAAACAGCCATCACTTCCCTCTGGTCCCATTTACCGTAGCTAAGCTCCAGGCCAGGCATCCAGATCACCAGCCCTGTGGGAACTTCTTCTAAGGTAAGAGGTGGCCCTATTGGTGAAATGCAGGTGCAAAGGCATGCGGACATTGTGCCATCTTCTGCGCTATTCTTAATGTTCTGATTGTCCCACTTCCCTCAGTTCCCACCTGTGGCTTCTGGAAAGGAACATATTACAGTAGGATTTCCAAGGACTGATGCATGGGGGTCAGGAGATCTGGCCTGTGATTGGCCCCAACTAGCTGTGTGGCTTTAAAGGAAGTCATCACACCTCAGGCCTCATTTTCCTTATATGCAAGCCAGGATGGACTAGAGTCTTTTCAGAGTAGCCGGCAAAGATCACATAGATAAGCACCACCTCATTATACTAACAAGCAAACAGAAGGCCGGAGGCGAGTGATTTGCCCCAAGTCAGACATAAGCAGGCAGAGAGCAGAGCCGAGGATGGGACCCACATCTGCAGGTCACAGCTAATCAGCCAGCACAGTACAAACAGATCTGAGCAGCTGCTCATTCTTCCCCTTTTCCGTTTTGTCCATCAGAATGCATGCTCCTTGCAAACAAGGACACACAGGACCTGCTGCCTGTCTCAAAATTCCCAGTTCACCCAATTAGAACAGGGAGGAGCCTCAAGGACTTACCCCCCCACCCCCACACACGGTTCCTTTACCTATGGAACATGAGGGTACATACATTCACCGTCCAGAGGGCTCCTGCCTTCACTTCTCATGGAAAAGGTCATCATGTGCCTACCCGGGGTGCCAACGAAGCCACACAGTTCCAGAGAGGAACTGACACAGAGAAGTTCGAAGGAGGCAGACTGGCTCAGCGCAGAAAGAAACTGTCTACCAAGGAAAACTACCCCATGGGGGACTGATTCTCTTTGAAATACGTTCGAGTGCGTGGGAAAATGGTTTTTCAAGAGCTGGTGGACTGACCAGTCACCTGGTACATACAAGATCACATCCGCATTCTGACAAGAGTGGCTTGCCTGCAGTGTAGACCAGGGCCCAGAAAGACAAGGAAGGCGCATGGAGACTGGGTGAGAAGCTTCTACGGTGTGATGGCAAGGGCGCGCTGCAAAGGTACGAGAAGAGATGGAAAGAAGTATATGGACTCAAGAGGTTTAGGAAGCGAAATCCACAGGACTTGGTGTGACAGACTAGATTTTGGAAAGGTGACAGAGTAGGAGTTGACTTCTGGTTTCCCGACTCCAGGCTAAACGGATGAAGTGTTTACCGAGAGAGGCAATAGAATAAGAAAGGTGGTTTTCAGTGGAGGAGGTGCTCATGAATTCCGTCTTGAACCTGATGAGTCTGAGGGGCCACAGACACATCTGAGAAGAAAGGTCAGCAAGTCCGATACACAGAACTGGTGCTCAGGAGGCGTGTGAGCCAGAGACAGGAATCTGCCTGACCTGCTGATAGGTGGTCATGAAGCTGCACAAAAGGTCATCTAGGGAAAGAAAGGAACACGAGGCTGAGCCCATAATCAGCATTCAGTGGCTACCAGGAGCATGACTTTGCACAGGAGACACATCAGAGAGGTAGAAGAAAGACAGGAAGCAATGCAGAGCATTTGGTCTACTGTGATGTCGAGTAAGGAGACAGAGAAAGGTCAGGTGCGCTGACTTAGAAACAGTTTTGGTAAGAACTCTTTAGTGGAACGACAGGGCCTGAAAGTCAAGTCAACCCCTGAGCACTGGCTGTGATGCGCGACAGTGACAGGGCAATACCTAGAGGTGGGGCAGTCAAGTGGGAGTGAAAGACCCCCCCCAGTCTTTAAATAATTAACTTCTCTTTTGTTGTGTAAGAGTACCCCTCCTCCCCTTGCAGTGAAAAGACCCTTCCCCCAGGGTTGAATTCAATGTAACTGCTCTTTTGCCTTTCTGTAACAGCTTGGCTACTAAGGCATGACACTTGACTCCTGTTTGAACAAGATACCCTCTCCTAATAGCAGGGGCATGGTCATGTAGGCAGGGGGCCACATAGTCACGTAGACAGGATGTCTTTCTGCTGAGTAGTAAGGTCTAACTTCCCCTTCCCGCTGCTCTCTTCGCATGCGTGGGCTAACTGGCCAGTTCTGCTTCTGTAAGATTGCTTTGTCTGCTTTCACATGTGGGTCCCCTGATCCACTCCACTAACACCAAGTATGCCTTTTTCAAAAGTTCAAACTGTCCACCAATCAGTTGCGCCCCACCCAAAACTTGTTTGTACCTGTCTATAAAAACCCGGCACCACCCCAGCCGGGTGTGCTCAGCTAGCAGGAGCTGCTGACCACCCGCAGGCGCGCGCTGACCACCCGCAGGCGCCTGCGTAACAATAAAGAACCTCTTGCTGATTGCATCCAGTGGCAGTGTTGGATTCTTGGGTAAGGGGATCCGCGGGTCTTTCATTTGGAGGTCCCACCGAGATCATCGGACTCCTGCCCACGGATCCAACTGACTCCCACCGGGAGGTAAGCTGGCCAGCATTCTTGTCTCCTGTCTCATGTTCTCGTTTGTATCCAGTCTCGTGTTCTTGTTTGTCTCTAGTCTTGAGAGGCCTCTGTTTGACCTATACTGCGGGTAGCGGTATAGTGTTTGTACAACAGCGTGCGTTGTTGGATTGTATTTGTAGGCAGCTTGAGAAGGAGCTGACGAGCTCGGACTTCTCCCCTGCCAACCCTGGGGGACGCTCCAGGGTGTCGAGGGGCCCAATTTTTTGGAGCCCCTCATTTGTCCGAGGGTTATATCCGTTTGTCCGTTCCAGAGGAACCCCTTGGCCCTGGACGGAATTTGTCCACCGCAGGGAGATCTCGAGGCTCCTCTGGGCCGGTGGAAACCTTGCTTTCGGTAGCATACCGAAACCGCGCAGCGACCTTTTTGTTAATTGTTTTGTGTGTTCTACTCGTTGTCCTTGGTGTTTTTCTTTGAGTCTAAAATGGGGCTTCTCCCTCATTCACTTCCCATGTTAATGGGTATAACTGGAGCCAACTGGGGTTGGTCTCACTCGAGACAGAGACTATAAGGAATATTCCCAAGCAGCTGCCGAAACTCTCTTTGTTTCGGGGAAGTTTCCTTGTGTTCTCTGGCCTGACTTAGACTGCTTAACCCCTTCCCCCTTGCTGGTGGGAAAGCATGGTGTCTGCTCCTCTGTTGGGGCTTAGGAGCTCCAAAACTGGGAATCCTTTCTCTGCCTCCTGGCAGCACTTTGTTTCTTCTGTTTCCCCCTTACGTGTTTCTGTACCAACGTGTGTGCAGCCTGCATGACTGGCCTCTAGATCATGCACCACAGCTCCTTCTCTCTCCACTGTCAAGGAGCAAGAACAACACCCCCTGGACCTAACACCTCCCCACTCCAGATCTTCCCACGCATGTCTCAGGTAAACATTCAAAGTGGAGTGGGTCCAGGTGGAACGTAAATCAGTATTGGAACTAAGTTAAGATTGTTGGTTTAATTAAGATAAGATGTGTCTTTGAAGTTACAGCAGTAATCTATCAAAGTTTACTGAAGATCAAATAAGCTTGTGTTACTTGTTAAAATTTGTTAGCAAAGGAATGACTAAACTGATGGTTAATTGTCTGTCTCAAAGTTCTAATGGGTAATTGCTGAAATAGCTTTCAAAGTCTTTGGTAACCTGAAAGTTTTAAAGTTTTGCTTGGATGACAAATGGAATTAAATTGTAGACATCTAGGTCCTAACCAAACAGGATAAAATGCTAAGTCTTTAATTAGTGGATGTAGGTTTGTGCTTTTGACTTCTTACTGCAAAGAAACTAAGAGTATTTAAATCTGTTGGTAAACTTGTTTGCCACTTAACTGATTCATAAATTGCCACCTGAAGAATTCTGTTGTAACAGTTCACAATTGGTTAATAACTAAAGGTGTTTCTAAGAATACAAAGTTCTACTTAGTGTAACTAAGACTGATGGAAATAAAAGGAAACTCTAGGAAAGTAGATGACATGTAAGAAAGACTTAAGGAATGGGAATACATTTTGTTGAAGGTAAGGGAAGGTAATTTTGTCCTAAATGAGATGGTTGTTTAGAAGGAAATGGCTTGGGACAAACCTGAATGCAAAGGAAAGTTGTAGAAGGTTTGTGAAAGGGAAATCTTCAGAAAAGGAATTTTATCTATGGTCAAGAATGGATTAAGATTGAATGAATGGGTTTTAAAGGTACATTGGTACAAGACTGAAATTGTCTCTGTTCAAAAGGACAATGTTTTCTTAGATCAATTGATCTGCTGTTAAGAAAATGTAAATGGTTTTCTCTTTGCCTGCCCAGAAAAACCAGTTTCTATGTTTTGTTTATCAGGTGTTTAACATCCCTAATTATATTTAGGCATGTGCTTTAAAACTTTCTAAGATTTTAGGAAATGTTGACAGGATTTAAATTGTAAATCTCTTTAACTCAGGCTTTTCCTTGGTATGTGAAGTTGCTCATGAAGTACTACTGAACCAATGATAAACCTTGGATTACATTTGGGAAAATACTATAACTATTTTAGAGATTCTACGCACTTCCTAAAGTTTTAATGTTTTGAGAGATCATCGCTTGATACTGTAATTATGGAAATGTTATGTATCACAGAAATAACCTGATTTCCTTGCAGCTAAATTGTAAACTCCCATGTCTCTTTAGCTTTAACCATATCCATTCTGAGTTTCTGTAATTTATAATTGTTTTAATTCTCTGGTAAAATGAGTTTTATCTTCAAGGGGATTCCTGTAAAGGACTTTCAGGACAAATATAGATATTTGATATACTTGAAAATCCTAAAACTGAAATGGGTAAGAATTTCCAGAACTGACTAAAGCCACATTCACCAGATTTAGTAACATGGGACTAAATGAACTAAAAGATTATAATGTTGTGTCTCTTAATGTTTTGTCTTATTTTAAACATTGCCGGTTCTCTCTAATGTTTGCTCTTCCAGACTAGGGATACTTTTTCTTAAGTTATCTGTAACTTATAGGGATGTATAAGTGCTCATTTGTAAAAGTGCTCAAAGCATTCAAGCTTTTCTCTCTATATGAACCCTCTGAAACCAAAAGGTCTCAGTAAGCATTCTTCTATGGCAATCAGTCATTTGCATAAGTTCAATAAGAATCTGTTCTCCTTGTAACAGGACACCATTGGAAACTGGTTATTTTACCAAGGCTTTGACTGGAATGTCATATTTGAGAAAGATATGCATAAACTCAGATATGACCAGATAATTTAAAGGAACTAAGGTTGACTTTATGAAACCTGGAGCCATAAAGCCCCTTGGGACTGTTGGCCTGATACCTTGCTTACAGAGTTCCCAGCAGCCCCACCAGGTGAGTAAAGAATGTCACTCCCTTGGTAGGTGCAGTCTCAGGAAGAGGAATTCGCCCAAAGGTATTGCAGGCATGCCTCATGGCAAGTACAGGGCTTGGCTTCTGGCCCGGAGAGGCTACTAAAAGTTCAACCTAGAGATTCCTTATACAAAGTTCCAGCAAAGCAGATTTCTAAAAGATCTATTGATCACAGTCACTGTTCTTGCTGAGCTTATGTAAATAATGGGCCAAGTTTGTTAAAACTGGACTTGTTTCACAAGTGAATTAGTCCTGATTTCACTATCTCTGTAAATGAGGGTTATTTTAGAGAGAAAAATTGTTTTAGTAAACACACCTTTATGGATGTTAAATTCTAGATTTGATTGTCTTTAAATGTTTACCTAAGCTAAACAATTTGAGGTAAACTTCAGAGAAGTTGTACAATAGCTTCTTTAGTTGATCTTACTGTTTTGTGGGGATATTCGCAGACCCCACGGCACATGATTAAACAACTGGAAAATGGGATTGATTCCCCTACAATTGTATAACTTAACTAACCCCTTATGTGTGGCTGGGATAATGAAATTGCCTAAAAGCCAGCCTATTGCACTCCATAGGATCAACTATGGACTTGGAGGCACCGTGGATGACCCCACTTTCTTTTATGAATGGATTGAATAATCCATGGGGGACTCCCCTTATCTCTTGACAAGTTTTCTCACTTGCCAGTGATCCTCTGTAATCAGGATATTGTTAAGGCTGGACCACTCAAAGGTCGTCTTCTTGGTTTCATCCCTTTGTCATATTTATCCTAGAGGCCACCTCTGTTGAGGTGCAATTGCAAATAGATGCTTTAGCTAAGCATGGAACAGCCCTCCTATAAAAGTGCCTCAAACCTCACTATGGAACTGTCCCTGACTGTAATAACTTCACATCAGGTCCAGATTTGTCTTAGAAGCCAAAGACCACCAATGGATGATGGAGGCCGACTTATTAAATATGGGCTACACTAACAGATAAGCCAGAAATAATACTTAAAAACTTGTCAAACTTTAAACCTAGTTACCTGTATGCCTGAACCTGACTACTGTACTTCTTTCTCTATAGAGCAAAAATGTTCAAAGGTTATTGATCTTGCTTACTCTATCTGGCCAGATTTAAGATGCCCCTGTTAAAAATATGAATGACAGTTTGTTTTCTGATGACAGTAGTTTTCATAGAAAAAAAAAAAAAAAAAGCTAGGTGTGCCAAAGTGCTCACTAGCACTTTGCAATTGCCAAAGCCTAAAAACATTAACACTGACTCCAAATATGCCTTCCTGGTACTACATGCCCATGGAGCTATTTGGAAGGAAAGGGGATTGCTGTCAATCCATAACTCCCCAATCCAATATGGGCCTAAGTTCCAAAACCCTCCTTATCGCTATACTAAGGATGGCCTTAGATGTCCTGACAGCAGCCCAGGGTGGCACATGTGCAATTATCAAGACAGAATGTTGTGTGTACATTCCAGACTATCACAAAAGTATCACAGGACTAATAAAGGATATGAATACCCAGATTAAGGCCCTACAAGATCCTTCTCTCTCAGTGAATGGTTAAGTTCCTGGTTTGAAGGAGGACTATGGCCGAATCTCCTTTTCGGGCTTCTCATTATCGCCTTATTAACCTTAATATGTTGCTTTGTTCAATGTTTTCTCTACTTGGTGCCGAGACTCCATTGCTGCAATGACTTCACCATGACAGACGATCCTTGTCGCGTGAGAGGACGCCTCTTCGCTGTCAGCGCTGGATTCGGCTGCCTCCGCCTTTCCTAACTCCCCTATACATTCCTCCACTGATCAATATTGACCCCAGTAGGTAGGGACAGCTCTACGCCCCTATTCAGCAGGAAGAAGTTACAGAAGATGAGACCTTCCACCTTCAAACCACCTTAAAGATTTCAGGGTCAAGATTGTTCAGGGGGGAATCAAGGAGCAGGAGGCTGGCTGAGGATGGAGAAGGGGCTGATGCCTTGCACCCCCTCTTCACCCTTCTCCACTGCGAAAACTGGTTCAACAGATTGCCTTGGCTTACTACTTTGTTGTCATCTATAACGGGCCCTCTCATCATTCTGTTATTAATTCTAACTTTTGGTCCTTGTGTCTTAAACAGGTTAGTACAGTTCATTAAAGATCACCTGTCTGTTTTTCAGACTATGGTACTGACACAGCGATACCAACTCCTCAAGCAAACAGAGCCCCGGACTAGCTCAATGCAAGGGCAGGACATGCAAGAACAAGACGAATGGATATAAGATTCTATCCATGATCAAGAAAAAGGGGGAATGAATGAAAGACCCCCCCCCAGTCTTTAAATAATTAACTGCTCTTTTGTTGTAAGAGTACCCCTCCTCCCCTTGCAGTGAAAAGACCCTTCCCCCAGGGTTGAATTCAATGTAACTGCTCTTTTGCCTTTCTGTAACAGCTTGGCTACTAAGGCATGACACTTGACTCCTGTTTGAACAAGATACCCTCTCCTAATAGCAGGGGCATGGTCATGTAGGCAGGGGGCCACATAGTCACGTAGACAGGATGTCTTTCTGCTGAGTAGTAAGGTCTAACTTCCCCTTCCCGCCGCTCTCTTCGCATGCGTGGGCTAACTGGCCAGTTCTGCTTCTGTAAGATTGCTTTGTCTGCTTTCACATGTGGGTCCCCTGATCCACTCCACTAACACCAAGTATGCCTTTTTCAAAAGTTCAAACTGTCCACCAATCAGTTGCGCCCCACCCAAAACTTGTTTGTACCTGTCTATAAAAACCCGGCACCACCCCAGCCGGGTGTGCTCAGCTAGCAGGAGCTGCTGACCACCCGCAGGCGCGCGCTGACCACCCGCAGGCGCCTGCGTAACAATAAAGAACCTCTTGCTGATTGCATCCAGTGGCAGTGTTGGATTCTTGGGTAAGGGGATCCGCGGGTCTTTCAGGAGAGGATCAAACAGGAGCGCATGATGGGAAGGAGTGCAGGGGAGAGGATCCTCGCAGGCTCCTGGAAGGGCAGGAGGGCATGGACTCCAAGCCAGAGTGAAGACTGAACCCGAGGAGGAAGGAGAGCCCCTCCCTGTACCAGGTGAGGAGGAGAAGGGGACAAATACAAGAATGGGATCATGATCAGCACGATGGAGGAGGTCCCGTGGGATGGCTGCTAATTTTTCTGTACAACTGGAGATGAAGTCATATGTTGAGATGGAAGAGGAAGGCTACATGTGATGTCAATAGCACACCCATGTAAATGGTCTAATTTATCTGTTATGACACTTTCTCCCCCTACTACCAATACCTTATGTCCTGCTTATCTCTTAGTTGGCTGTCAACCCAAAGGATTTTCGTATTTCTAAGCCGACAAAGTATGATGTTGCCAGTGCCTTTGCCCCAGGTGACCCTTCCCCATCTGCCATTCCTGCACTTTGATCACCTACCTCTTTTGCATACCTTTCCCCTTCTATTTCTCATTAGATCTCATAAACATGACTTTTTAAGTAGTCTCCTGCCACCAGTCAGCTCGAACTCAACAGATATGACCATGCACCTTCCTGCTGTAAACCTGACTGCAGCTCTACCGTGAAGACTGCATCAACGTGGACCCCTCAATGTATGCAGTGTCCAAGGTGCAACCCACAGCCCCACCCCATCTCCCTTTACCATCCCAGTCTCATTCCAAAATGTGCCAAACAAGACACCTATGTAGAAATACAACCCTGCCAGCAAGCTCTCCACTCATTTCTGCCTCGGAACTGTAACTTAACAAAACATCTCTCTGATGGAAACACAAATTGCATATAACCTTTATCTCCAGCTCCCACATAGAGGATCAATACCACTTTACACAGAACAGCTGTTCTATGTATTTTCCTTCTATGTATGAAGGGGTCACGTTCATTAACACTACAAATTGTACATTATATTCAGAAATTTCAGAGCCTTGAAAGAATATGGAATTGCTGGCATTCTAGCCACTTTCCCAGTTTGCTCTCTTCCTACCTCTAAGTCCTACTTTAGAACTGCTATTTTGAGATTTCTATTTTCCGAAGCTGCTTTGACCAAAGGCATTCTGTCAGCTCAGAGTGAGAAAGATGGCGGGGCGAGGAAGTGCGAGAAAATGCTAGTGTTAGGCCCAAAGAAAGCCTGACGAAGTCCAAAGACAGACAAGCTAAAGAGACTTCCGTGCTTTGAGATTCTTTAAGTCTGTGTGTGTGCCTTTTCTTCTTCCAATGACCTCTCTCCTCATCACGTGTCCTTCATTAACAAAAGGTTTCTGGATCCGAGAATTCACTCTGTGCTCTCCTTCAGACACTCCATTCAATTTACACCTTTTATTACAGTGGCTTAACATCACCATACAAGAACAAGAGTACAATATACCTTCGTCTAGGCATCCCTACATATTAAAATGATATGGCCACACTGCAGAGGATCCAGACATAAGCACTTTTAAAGCCAGAGTTTGGGAGATGTGATCTGAATGCAAGTATCAAAAAGGAACTAGCTGGTTAACCCAAAAAAGAAAAAAAACATATTATGACTTGAAGCCATAAAAAAGTAAGAAATTCAAACTCTTTTCAGAATTTTAGGTACCTACAGAGCCAAAACTTTTTAACACTGAAACCAGCTACTAAATCCCAATCCTTAGAAATTAAACATATATGTTTTGATAGTTTAACTACAGACCCAGAGGGATACAGAAAACAGATAAAGCTCCTCCTGGCTCTGATTCAAACCTTGGGACATTTTCAAGGCTATGTCTGATGAACCTTTCCTGTCAGTAAAGTCTTTTCAGTTTAAATTTCTATTCTGTAAGTTTATGTCCTACAGTTATCTGCTGCCAGCTTCAGGCTGACCTCACCAAGAGAAGTAGGGCAACTTTAGAAAAGGAGCTTGGTATGCTTTGTAGTACTGGACCAGAACCAGTAACGACAGTACAGTCTTTCAGATTTCTCATTCCGGGAGCTTAAGACGAAAGTCAGGCATAAACGTTAGGTTAAGTGCCTTTTTGACCCGATTCCTGGTAAGTACGTGTGTTCAGAGATGTGTTCAACGCTCAGTCGCTCAGCTTCTAGGCACAAGGCACTGGGAGGCTTCTGTCAGGCTGGGGGAGCGGCGGTCTGACTGTGCCGCACGGTACCAGAGGCGGGTCCTACGGGTCCAGGGCTTTTACGTTTAGCTCAAAACCACTTGCCCTGAACTTTCAGGCGTTTTCATTCAATGTGCACGATTTCACAGGAGTGCTTTCTCCAGGCTGCACCTAGCCCACCCGAGGCCAAGAGACTCACTGTGAAGTGCAGTGAGGTCCCTGTCGAGGACCCGTCTGGGGCGGGGACGCCCCAGGAAGCCGGCAGGAGAAGCCCGACGAGAGGCCCTGGAGGGCCAACGGGGGCAGGCCACCCACGGACCGGCTCCGGGGAGCAGAGCCCAGGCGTGCACCTTCATGAACTCGTCCTTGTCAAAGCAGAGCGTGTCCAGCCCCTTGGGCAGGTTCATCCTACTTCTCTCCATCCCGCCGGCCACCGCCTCTCAGCACCGACACTCGAGCGAGGAGAAAAGGTAGGAGACTGCGCTCCCCGACGCTACCGGTGAAGCCACGGCGTTTCCACCGCACAGAAGGCACTGCTTCCTCCAACATGGCAGCGACCACGCCCCGGCCAATGAAAGAGGATGCCGCAGGCCCGCCTCCGCCTGCCTCCGCCAAGAGAGGGGTGCGGACCGCTGCCGCTGAGCCAGCAGGTGATGCTGCCCCCATGCGGCAGAGGGCGACACTACAACCTCGCGTAAGTTTCTGCGGAGCAGCCCGGACGCTGGTGATGCTGGGTGAGCGGGAGAGGGGAGGGCGGGGAGGGTCAGGGGCGCTCCCTCCCCACCTCGCCGTTTCCCTCGGAAAATCGGCCTGCGAGCCTCTTCCAGGACCTTCTCCCGAGATTGTCCCGCGGGAAGCACAGCCATGGCCGGATGCTGGCCCTTTACTTCTGCGGCCGATTGTCCAGAGTGGGGGGCGCGTCCCGGTGTCAGGCCTCCGGTCCCCGTGCGCCGCCCCTGCAGCCACCTGGGCGAGGAGGCCTCTGTGGGAACCCGGCTTCTGCCCTTAGCCCTGGCACCCACCTGCGAGCGTGGCTTCTCCCCCGCCGAGCTTGGCTCCAGCGATCAGTAGGGAGGAAGGTGGTCAGCTGGCAGCCTCGGGTCGTCTGGGCCGCTCCCAGCTCCACTTTGGCTCAGCTGCGGGGAGGCCACAAGTTTGGGTTCTCAGAGCTCTTAAAGAGTCACCTTGCTACCGGCTGACAAAACACAGCCGACAAGTAGATGTGCGAGCATGTTTATGTCCAGTCCGCTCTAGAATGGGCGGAATCCTGTGTTTGTGGCTAGCGTTGGTTCGATCGCCACACCTGCCCCCAATTTCCGAGACCCCATCCTCCTCCTGCCATCTACCCCACATTTATTTTGAGATTTTTCTTTTCTCTTCCCTTGCTCTTTCTCCCACTGTCCTCACCTTTAGTGGGAATGTCATGGTCAAATGATGATTCATTTCTCTTTTTTTTTTCTCCGTGAGGCTCTGACAGCTCAAACCACAGATCTCAGGTGCGCCCTTCAGGCTGCAGTTTTGCTGTAGTAGCCCAGGCCTGGGCTGCCCCTCCCAATGCTGTGATCTCCCAGAGATAGCACAAGCAGTCCTTAGAAAGGGATGGGACACAGCAAGACAATGGCTTACAGTGAGTCTTGCATTCGAGTCACTCCAAACGGGAAACTGGTCACTTTTTTTAAAACGTGAGTACAGGGATGCCTGGGTGGCTCAGTTGGTTAAGCAGCTGCCTTCAGCTCAGGTCATGATCCCAGCGTCCTTTGATAGAGTCCCACAAGGGCTCCTTGCTCTGCAGGGAGCCTGCTTCTCCCTCTGCCTCTGCCTGCCATTCTGTCTGCCTGTGCTCGCTCTCCCCCTCCTCTGATAAATAAATAAATAAATAATCTTTAAAACCTGAGTACAGAATCTGAAACAATACATTCCCTAGCGTGGGCCTGGCAAGGCCTTGTTGAGGAAAACGTTCCCAGTCAATATCCAGAGACTATGACTGGTAGGATGAGAGCTGGAATCTTATTTGGAGAATCAGAATAAATTGCCAGGGGAGCAACTATGAAAGTGCATTCTATGCCCTGTTGTGGTCATTTGGATATAGGGAATGAAAGCCTCATTATTTGGTCTTTGTTTGTTTACTCTTATTATGAAAATTCTCAAGCACACATCAAAGTGTGTAGAGCAGAAGGATCCCGGCCCTTCCGAGTACTTATCACTCTGCTTCCCCAACTCTTTCATAGGCCCTCCTCCTTCTACTGCCCCCGAAGTGGCTGTATTTTTGCTTTTGGGGAGGGGGGAGGTTTGGAATATATTTTAAAGTAAATCCCAAACATCACATCATTCCCTGCTCCCCAAATATCTTGGTTTACACATCAAAGAAGGAGGAGGAAGAGGTGGAGGAGGGGAAGACTGAGAAGGAGGAGGGATGAAGAAGAGAGATTTCCGCACAGGCCCACTATGCCGGAATCAATAGGTCTAATAAGCTATTCCGATTGGCTCTGAGAGGCATGACTTTTAGCCTCTCAGACTTTTAGGGCCACAGTGCTAATAAGCGACAAGGGCAAATTCAGGCAGCGCAAACAGCAAGGCCCACACTCATCACCAAGGCACCGAGGGGGGGGGCAAGTGTGCCAGACCGACGGAACAAAGTTGTCTGGGAACCCCACCTGCCCTAGAAGTCCAGATGAGCGAGTAGTTGAACTGTTTTTTACCTTCATTGTCATTCCTTTCTGAAATTATTGCCGGCCTTTGGTAAAGACATGAACCTGAGCTTGTGCAGCCTGGGGTTCTGATCTTGGGGTTGCTGAAGAGAGTAGGTGCCAACAAAGAATGAAAATCCCTGCTGCCTGTTCTCCTTCCAAGAGTAAGGAGGGAACAGTCAAGAGCCCATACAGTTCACTGCCACTTGGAGCCCTGGCTGTGGCAGTGGCGTGGCCCACCAAAGCCAGGAGCAACAGGCAAGACCCCAGACCCCAAATGCTAATGGAACACCCTGGGGAGGACGAAGGAAAGGCAGAGAGTCAGCGGAAACCTTCCCAAAGGACATTTCCCTCAGTTTCATCTGGGAGCTGACATTCAGCTGGTACACACCCCTTCAGCCACACAAAGTTTGGTGACTAGCCTCTGGCCAGAACCTGCTGTGTGTCTCCCTACCCTAAACCCTTCCCAAGATCCCTACCATGGCCTCACGGTCCAGGCACTGGGCATGTAACACTTGACTCTGCAGGGGTCCCCGGGCCAGCTTTTGGTTAGTTAGTTGTCCGCGCTGTTAAAGATTTGACTACTGTTACATGTTTGACTCTCGTCTTTGGTGATGGTACCTATTTCATAGGAAATAGAAGCTGGAATCCAGGAAACAGGCTGGAAGATTAAATTAAAAAGTGGATACAAAGCTTCTAATCAGAGCCAGACACAATCAGTGATCAACTATATCCCAGTCTCTCCCCTCTTCTCTGATATGTACTTTCCTTAATGAGGAATGAGACTTTAAGTTGACTTTTTTTTTTATCTTCAAGTCTCTCTCTCTCGATTCCCTAACTTCCCTCTCTTGCCTTCATTTC
This sequence comes from Mustela putorius furo, assembly GCF_011764305.1. Classification (NCBI taxonomy): domain Eukaryota; kingdom Metazoa; phylum Chordata; class Mammalia; order Carnivora; family Mustelidae; genus Mustela; species Mustela putorius. The sequence continues at coordinate 19,747 of NW_025422419.1, read as the reverse complement.
ATCCTAGAACTTGTGCCCACGACTTCTTTTCTAAGTAAATATTAACCCCCTTTGACTCTGAATCTCTGGAAGATTCTCAGTTCCCTATTTTTGCTGGCACTGTCACAGGTCCTCATTTCTCCTTCCCACTCCTCTCTATTTATAGTTTTCACATTTTTTTTTGGCAGGTTGGCTACAGAACACTCAAAAATTGCAAAGAGAAATATTGTGTTCTGGAAATTCGCCCGAGCATTTTTTTCCAATATCGTCCTTATGCTCTTCTGATCCTCTCTTGAACTGTTGGACTAAAGCAGCTGACGCTTCCACCAGCAACCAGAGTCATCCTGTCCACTACTGTGGGACCAGAGGGTTTCCATTTGGAACTGCAGACTGAGCCTAAAGTCTGGTGGCCCTTTGGTGCCCGGATAGCAGGTATGGGACGGGTGGGACATGGAGTACAAGCATCATGGTAGAGGTCTCCATTCGACCAGGAAAGCTCACAATGAGCCAACAGGTCCATTTCAACATCTTCTGTATTTTCCTTATAACCTGTTTCATTCCAGAGTGGATTTGAGATCATTTAATTTGATTCTTAAATATTTCCCATTCCAACCGGAAACAGACTCATTCTAGGGGCTCCCAAATTCTGCCTCATCTTCCTAATCAGTTAGTACCCCAAATTGGGTATGATAGTGCCAGAACATTCTTCCATGTGTATTTTATAACAGACTAGTATTTTATTAGTTTTTTTTTCAAACTAATAAGAATAAGGGTAACTTTTTTTTTTTTTTTAGCATACGCAAAATCACGAAAGACATTGAAATGAACCTAAAAGATTATACTGTCTTCCAAGGGAAAACAGGTGTTGTCTCATGTACCCTTCTGGGCTGACCAATTCTATGGGACATTCTGTGCCTTTCTTGTCTTTGAGCTATTTTGCAACTCTATAGATTGTACATAATTGATGTGGATGCAGATGATCTTGTCTAGCTATATGTAAATGAATTTTGTCCACTGGAAGTACAGTTGACCCCCTTTCCTTTGGTAGAAGGCAGTTTTGCATCCATTTGCATTCTATTTGCATATCTATTTGCATCTATCAAAGCAAATTCGTTTAAGTATTACTGATTGTATATGTGTCTGCCTGGAGATTTTTGCTTGAAATGGTGGTAACATCTTAGTGGTTCCCGAGCTAATGAATGAATTAAACAAAATCCCTTCAGGCATTCATCTCATATTTGTAAAATGGTCCTTATTTAATCTTTTCGAGAAAATGATACACTAGCAAACAATGACAAGATTCTTGTAAATGAAAAGTGCAATGAAATCAAATCGGAATGAATTTTAGAATTACCTTCAATGTGGCCCACGCTATGCCAGAGGCAGAGAATGAATGAGTCTCAAAGCCATGGCTTCTGGCCTCCAGAAGTTACAATAATATGTGTCAACATTGGCATGCCTGAGAAATGCATGTGACTTTCCCATCAGGGTTTCCCCGGGGGTTCAGTTAACCTTTCTCTTCCAAGCTACCCTCTCTTGTAGTGATATCAACTGTGCCCTTGGTTTCAGCTCCCATTCCCTAGCCAACATCTCTCCCACTGATACATGACCATCTGTTTCTTTCCTACCCACCAGGCCCGTGTAACTGACTACCTACTCATGCTATTTCACTGATGTCCCACCTGTGCCTCAAAACCCAGCATGTTCAAAACTTGATTCATCATCGTTTCTGAAAGAACGGCTTATCCTCTTTTGTTTTGTTTCTTTAGAAATGATTCTACCAATGCCAGCGGCATGCACCAGAAACCAGGAAGGAATCATACAGCTGAGCCAACCTGATGTACTTTAAAACACTTGACCACAATTCTCCAGTGTATACTCAACTCTGGCTTCAAACTCCCTTGTCTCTCCGGTGAGTTTGCTTTCCCTCTAATGGATGACCGTTTCACACCTTCAAGACTTGCCTCAACAATCCCTACCCCCACCTCTTCTGAACTATGTCACCTCACTCCCAGCTCCTGTCCTAGGGATGAGGGAGCAGAAGGCAAGCTGAGGACAAAGCAGAAGCTGGCGCCCTACACCCTCTCCCCATGCCATATGTGTAACATTCCTCATGCACTCCTGGCTGCCCTCAAGGAAAAACGATGCTTAACTGAATGAGATCCCAGTCCTGCAGGACAGGAGTCTCCCTCCATCTACAAATGTCCTAGCGACTTACAAGGAAGGAAGAAGCTTTCTCATCAATAGCCTGACTTCCAGACACCCATACCTCAGTTTCCGGAAGTCCTAACATCATTCTCCCCTCCATAAAATTGAGGGAGGCTAAGGGGGAGGGAAGTGTAATAAAACTGAATTTCTTCTAAGCCCAAAGCCCACTGATAAGGATGTGTGATAGGAGGAATGTAACATATCTCCAGGAAACTCCCAGCTGTCTTCATGCTTTCCCTCATTAGAGGCAAAAACAGCCTTGACTTGACAATAACCAGGTCTCCCTTATCCTGAAATTCTTCTTTAGCATATGACAGTCCTCCTGGACACCCCATTTGTCCTCACCTTCCTCAGCTCCCAGTCAACCATGCCTCTGTCTGAGCAGCTCTTTCTGCCCCTGGGTCCTGTCCCTGTGTTTTAAATAAAACCACCATTTGCACCTAAGACGTCTCAAGAATCCTTTCTTGGTCATCGGCTCTGGACCTCACCCCACCAAACCTCACCTGTGTTCCAAAACTTCATCACTAGTGTCACACTTCAAGAAAATAAAAGCCCTTTGTGCAGGAATTCCCTTATCTTACCACCACCCAATCAAATCTATACCTACATTTGTATCCATTTTTAATTTGTTTTTAGACATTTACTCAACAAATATTTAGTCAGTACCTACTGTGTGCTACACACTGCCCTGAGTGTTTGTAAATCTGTGGCGAACGACACAGAAAAGTCCCTGGCATCATCGAATTTACATGGTAATTGGAGAAATGTACAAGAAACACAGAAAGAGTTGAAGACAGAGCAGGTTTATTGAGAAGAGCAGACATCCCCAGCTAGGGTTTGTTCTTCCTTGTGCCTGGGATTTGTTTCTTCCAGCCCTCTCCGGGACTCCACTCCCAGGGTCAATATCAAGTTCTTGTTCCAATGGATCCTTCCAGTCAGAAGACAAATGACCTTTTTCTTAAAAACAAAAGGAAAAAACACAAAACAAAGACTTCCTTTAACCTTCTACCTTCCTATAACAACCTCCATATTTCTCCCCACCCTCATTCCCAGCATAGCTTGTAAAATATTTGTCTACACCTGTGGGTGTAGGGTACCATGTCCCCAAGGGTAGTTGAAAAATCTCTATAAAGAATCCTTATGTGCAGATCATTTTAAGGGAGTCCATTTCCAGATCCAAACTCCATGTGTGCTCTGTAGGATAGGTGATATGCCCATTCTTGGGTCTGATATCAGGATACTCCTCTCCTTCCTGGAAGATCAAGACACTCCTCTCAGATCTTATTAGAGTGTAGGACTTGGGCTGATACCAAAGTTGAAATACCAGTTTTGTTTCAAATAATGCCCTTCTGTGGGCAGTCCTGGGGCTCCACCTTTAGAGCTTCCTCTCCTTATTAAGGGTAAAGGTTAACATCAGAAAGGGGATTAGGGCAGATGTTGGAAGTGCTCTTACATCAGAATAACAATCAGTTTTGGTTAGTGACACTCAATCCTTAATATTTAAATTAAACTACATATTTTTAGGGACATAATAGGAAAAAGCACAAGTAAGGATTTTAATGGTTTCATTCCATTCCAGTGTGGTTTGGGGAATAAAATAACAGAAAATGAGACTGTTCTGCTTTAAAAAAAATCAACTTGTAGCAGGCAAATGTTATTCCAATGACGTCAATTTTTTCCTATCTCATTTTCTTTTTAAAGATTTATTTATTTATTTGGTAGACACACACACACACACACACACACACACAGAACACAAGTAGGGAGAGCAGGGGAGGGAGAAGCAGGCTTCCTGCTGATCAGGAATGTGGGCCTTCATCCCAGGCCCCTGGGATCATTACCTGAGCCAAAGGCAGCTGCTTAGTGACTGAGCCACCCAGGTGCCCTCTATCTCATTTTTTAAATGTTTAATATTTTCAACACCTAGTTAATAAAATATACATATATTGTGATGAAAAGTTTATGATTAAAAAGTTTCAGATGTCCACTTAAAAATGTGCAAGGTGTGTGAATTCTCATAGGCGGTCCATGCACCATACACGCCTATCACTAGCAAACGTGGATGTACTCGGTGTCTCTAGGTTCCCGCTTCCTTAGTGCCCTCTTAATCACATGGTTTCTCTTCCTACCATCCTGGACCTGTATTCTCAATTTGCTTCTCTATTTCATCTCTGCCCCTTTGAAGAGCTTGATTCTGGGTCTTCTGTAGCTATGCGTTCGCTCTCTCTCTCTCTCTCCCTCGATCAGGCTTTCGCAACCTAGCACTATTGATACCTGGTGGGTGATTCTCTGCTGTGGGGCTGTCCTGTGCCCTGCAGGACAGTTAGCAGCATCTCTGGTCTCTAGCCACTAGATGCCAGCAGCACCCCCCCCCCCAAGTGGTGACCACCAAAAATGTCGCCAGATATTGTTCAATCGGCCCTGGGAGCAAAACTCCTTGCCTCCCAGCCCCAGTTTTAAAACCACTGCTTTGGCCGATTCCATTCAGCATCATTGATTTCAGTTCTTGTAGAAGCTGAAGGCTCTGAAGTTAACGTCTTTAATCCTAACCCGCCCTTGGAGCTGAGATTCACATGGCCAACTGCCTGCAGCATATTTCTCCATGAATATGTAACAGGAGTCTTATTTTCACCATGATTTCTATCCTGCTCCCTCCTCAACCTGCTCCTGTCCCAGTCTCCCCCCTCTTAGTAAACAGCATCCCCACCTCCTACTGGCTAAAGCCTCAGCCCGTGGGATAAATTCCCCCTTTCCCTTTTCTCGTATCTAATCCATCAGCAAAACCAACTGATTTGACCTCCAAAACAGAAGTCAGACTTGCTCACTGCTCTTTATATCCACTGCTCCCATTTCAATCCAAACCCTGAATTTTTTTTTTTTTGCACTTCAGACACTGTTAACAGTCATTGGTCCCACGACTACACCTACACAGATATTTTACAAGATAGCTAATCACTGCCAAGTTGCCAAATCCAATGATTAACTTTCAGATCCAAATGACTCAACCTGTCAGTCCTATAGACAAGGAACTCCCTCCACTTCTCTGGAAATATTCTATCTTTTTCATCGTGATGTTGGCTCTCCCTTCCTCTTCCACACTGGTCAGTGATGATGGCTCCTTTCCTGGCTGGGTTTTGTTGAGCTTCCTGAACTTTAGACATCAGTCCTGTGCTCTGGGACTCGGACCTTCTGCTTGAGTTTTCTGTTGTGTTAAAAAAAAAATTCAGCTGAGTACATTTTAAAGAACCTATTGGCTTTATTCAATGATTCACGAAATGGGCAGCATCCTGCTTGCAGACTGAAAGGAGCTCGGAGGAGCAGTACAAAATGAAAGACTTTTATAGGCAGAAGATAGGAGGAGCAAGGAAGTCACGTCAGGCAAACAAGGCAGGTTGGTTATGGCCAGGTGACTTGGCTTCTGGGGATGGCAGGGGTCCGAGGGAGTGGGGATCAGGTGGTGTCTGCTTGCCTGGGCTCAGATTCCATTTCTGGGACAGCTGAAATCATAGGTAAGTCTGGTTTGGGGGACATGGGGCTTAGCATAAGCAACTCCATTTTGGGCCTCTTGTTTTGTTTTTAATAGTTACTTCATAACAAATAATAACAAGTTTAGTAACTTTAAACAGCTCAGTTTACTATCCTACCATCTCTAGCTGTCAGGAGGCCAGAAACAGCTTAACCAGGGTCCTCGGCTCTGGGTCTCACTCAAAGGAGGAGAGAAGGCACCCACCAAGCTGTGTTCTCACCTGCAGGTTCCACTAGGGAAGGCTCTGCTTCCAAACTCACTCGGGTTGTTGGAAGAACTCATTTCCTTGTAGCTGTGTGATTTTGGGGGCAGCCCATGCTGGGGCGGGCCAGGGAGATTCTCCAGGCTGTTAACTGGAAACCATCCTCAGCCCCCAGAGGCTGCTTGCGGTTTCCTGCCATATAACTCTCTCCACAGGTGATTCTGAACTTGGCTCTTTGCTTCTTCAAGTCCAGGACAGCCTCTAACTCCTATCAGTAAAACAGTCTGATTTAATATAATGAGATCATAATAGTGACATCTTCTTACCTTGCCAAATTCTACTGGTTAAAAGCAAGTCCTAAGTCCCATACACACTCCCATCCATACTCACAGGACAAATACCAGGGGACAGATATCATGAAGCTGCCTTATCATGTTGCCAAACACACCTCTGTCCATACTCACTGCGTAGGTAAGCCCACTTCTTCTCAGAGCTTGAACCCTATGTCCTAACGGTGCTCATATTTGTGCCTCCAGCCTGGACCTCACCCATGAATGCCAGACTCGTGTGTTCAGCTGCTGGTTGGGCATCCCCATGTGGATTCAGCCACCATCTCCAGAAACAAACACCTGTTGCCCATCAAACTTGCTTCTCTCCCGTCATCTTTCCCATCCCCATCTTAGCAAGTGGTAACGTCACTGTTCCAGGGCCTCGGGCCCCCAAAATTGTAAAATCATCCCAACTCTTGTCTTTTCCGCACACTCCACACTTAATATATTTACAAATCCTGCATGTTTTGTCTTCAATATACACCCAGAATCTCCCCCCTTCTCCCCACCCCTGCATCTACTGCTCTGGTCTGGGCCAATACCCCTTCTCACCCAAATAAGTGGTCCTCAACCAGGAGAGTTTTGTGTACCTGCTCCCCCCCAGGGGATTTTGACAGGGTCTGGACATACTTTTCGTTGTCACAACTTGAGAGTGGGAAAGGGCACTCCTGCGATCTAGTGGTCAGTGCACAGGACAGCTCCCCATAACAAAAATTAATGTGGCCCCAAATGTCAGCAGTATAGAAATCTCAGTCTACATTAATGCAAGTAGCATCCCCATCCCACAACCCCACAAGTCCGTTCTGCACACAGCAGCCTGAGTGATTCTTTTCTTTTCTCTTTAAGATTTTATTTATTTATTTGACAGAGCGAGAGAGAGATCCATGTAGGCAGAGAGGCAGGCAGTGGGAAAGGGAGAATAAGGCTCCCTGATGAGCAGAGAGCCCAATGCGGGGCTCGATGCCAGGACCCCGAGACCATGACCTGAGCTGAAGGCAGAGGCTTAACCCACTGAGCCACCCAGGCACCCCGATCCTTTTCTAATCTAAATCAAGTCAAGCCTCTTCAAAACCATCCAAGCTCTTCTCATCTGTCACAAAGTTAAAGGCAAATCTTTACAATGGCCTTGAATACTTTATGTGATCTGACCCCACTACCTTCCTTACCTACCTCCTACTGAAAGACCCCTCTCCCCTTGCTAAAGGCTTGTTTAAGTAACCTGATGTCCCCACAGCACCCCCTCTCCCCTTGCTGAAGGCTTGATTGTCCCCATAGCCGGATGGCAACACATACCAGGATGTCTATTGTCTGTGATCACCCGGTCTGTCAAAAGAAAAGACAAATGAGGAATAGAGTGTACCTGGGACTTTCCAGAGTGCTGGGGCAAGGCCCGCCAGAACAAACGGCTGTGTCCTTGCCTTAAACCCAACGCCTGACTAATTAACCAATCAGATCCCTGTAACCATGCATCTGCTTCTGTAAGCTTGCTTCCCGCCACCCCAACCCTGCCCTATATAATCTGCTCCCCAACTTAGCCCAGCACGCTCAGCCCACAAAGGCTGATGCGTCCGCAGGCGCCTGTGTAACCAATAAACCTCTTTCAGTTTTCATCCAGGTGAGGCGTGCTGTTTGATTCTTGGGTGCGGCTCCAGGGTCTTTCATTTGGAGGTCTCACCGAGATCTCTTGAAGTCCCACCCAAGACTCTAGCCGGTCCCCACCAGGAGGTAAGCTGGCCAGTATCCATGTCTCTGTCATTCGTGTCTCTGTCTCTCTGTTTGTCTGTTTTTCTGTTCCGTACAACAACGTTGTTGCTCCGTATTTTTGGGCAGGCTGAGAAGGAGTTGACGAACTCAGACTTCTCTCCTGCTGTAACCAAGGGATGCCTCGGGGGTTTCAGTTTACTCCAGGGTACGCCTTGGGGTTTCCGTAGAGGGCCATTATCTTGGGCCACCTGTCGGTCAGAGTGGATCTTGCGTTCCTCCTGACCATAACCCGTAGTCTCGATTTCTGAACCGAACCCGCACAGCAATTTCTATTTTTGTCTCTTGTGTCCAGGCTGTCCTGTCGACGTCCTAAGTGTCTATATGTTCTTTGTTTCAGTTATGAAGGTAACATTCTGTTTAGGAAAAAATGTCTGATCCGTTTGAATCTGAGGAATGCCTGACTGTATGAATGTTTATGTGGCTCCACTGCCTTTGGCTATGGAGTCTGAGTGGGCTGCACCCTGAGTCTCGCGGAGCGTCATACGGCATAACGGTCATCTACTCCATGGAGTAGCCTGGTCCGGGGTTTATATACGGATAGACCTTAGCTAAGATGCTCCTAAGTTCCCGCGAGGGACGCGAGCAGGACAGCACCTGAAAGGTCCCCCTCCCCTTGTCTGAAACATCATACATATCGGAAGGGAATATATAAAGATAGGTATTAAGAACTAAAACCAGATTCAATGAGTCAGCTAGTAAATTTCCTCCTGACATATTGGATAATAATTATGTAAATAAGCCTTCTTCTAGTAAACCCAGGTTGCTGGGCCATCCCTAGCAAAGGGGACTCTGGCTTTATTTCTCTCTGTTTCTCCTAATAGATGTGGGAGCTTCTCCCTCACTCACTTCCTATGTTGATGGCTATAACTGAAGCCAACTGGGGTTGGTCTGACTCGGGACAGAGACTATAGGGAATATTCCCAAGCAGCTGCCGAAACTCTTTGTTTCGGGGAGGTTTCCCTGTGTTCTCTGGCCTGACTTGGACTGCCTAACCCCTCCCCCCTGGCTAATGAAAAAGCATGGCATCTGCTCCTCTGTTGGGGCTTAGGAGCTCCAAAACTGGGAATCCTTTCTCTGCCTCCTGGCAGCACTTTCTTTCTTCTGTTTCCCTCTTCTCCTATTTCTATACCAACGTGTGTGCAGCCTGCATGACTGGCCTCTAGATCATGCACCACAGCTCCTTCTCTCTTCACTGTCAAGGAGCAAGAAGAGCACCCCCTGGACCTAACACCCCCTCACTCCAGATCTTCCCAACCATGTCTCAGGTCCAGATGGAACGTAAATCAGTGTTGGAACTAAGTTAAGTTTGTTGGTTTAATTAAAATAAGACCTGTCTTTTAAGTTATCAGCAGTAAATGTAAAACTTCGAAGTTTACTGAAGGTCAAATAAGCTCATGTTATTTATTAAAATTTGTTTAGCAAAGAAATAACTAAACTGGTGGTTAATTGTCTGTCTCAAAGTTCTAATGGGTAATTGCTGAAGTCGCTTTCAAAGTCTTTGATAATCTGAAAGCTTTAAAGTTTTGCTTGGATGACAAATAAAATTGAATTATAAACATCTAGGTCTTAACCAAGCAGGATAAAATGCTAGGTCATTAATTACTGGATATAGGTTTGTGCTTTTGACTTCTTACTGCAAAGAAACTAAGAGTATTTAAATCTGTTGGTAAACTTGTTTGCCACTTAACTGATTCATAAATTTGCCACCTGAAGAATTCTGTTGTAACAGTTCACAATTGGTTAATACTTAGTCTTCACTAGAGATTAAGGGGTTTCTAAGAGTATCAAATTCTGCTTAGTGTAACTAAGACTGATGGAAATAAGGGAAACTCTGTAGGAAAGTAGATGATAAGTAAAAAAATTTAAGGAATGGGAATACATTTTGTTGAAGGTAAGGGAAGGTAATTTTATCCTAAATGAGATGGTTGCTTAGTAAGAAATGGCTTAGGACAAGACCTGAATGCAAAGGAAAGTTATAAAAGATTTATAAAGGGAAATCTTCAGAAAAGGAATTTTAGCTATGGTCAGGACGGACTAAAATAGACTAAATAAATGGGTTTTAAAAGTACATTACATTAGTACAAGACTAAAATTCTCTGTTCAAAGGACAAAGTTTTTCTTAGATTAATTGATCTCCTGTTACGAGAATGTAAGTGATTTTCTCTTTGCCTGCCCAGAAAAACCAGTTTCTATGTTTTGTTTTATCAGGTGTTTAACATCCCTAATTATATTTAGGCATGTGCTTCAAAACTTTCTGAGATCTTAGCAAATGTTGACAAGATTTAAATTGTAAAATCTCTTTAACTCAGGCTTTTCCTTAATATATGAAGTTGCTCATGAAATACTACTGAACCGATGATAAACCTTGGATTACATTTGGGAAAAATACTATAACTATTCTAGAGATTCTACGCACTTCCTAAAGTTTTAATGTTTTGAGAGATCATCGCTTGATACTGTAATTATGGAAATGTTATGTATCACAAAAATAACCTGATTTCCTTGCAGCTAAATTGTAAACTCCCGTGTCTCCTTAGCTTTAACCATATCCATTCTGAGTTTTTTGTCATTTATAATTGTTTTAATTCTCTTATAAAATGAGTTTTATTTTCAAGGAGATTCCTATAAAGGACTTTCAGGACAAATACAGATATTTGATATACTTGAAAATCCTAAAACTGAAATGGGTAAAAATTTCCAAAACTGACTAAAGCCGCATTCACTAGATTTGGTAACACGGGACTAAATGAACTAAAAAATTATAATGTTATATCTCTTTAATGTTTTGTCTTACTTTAAACATTGCTGGTTCTCTCTGATGTTTTGCTCTTCCAGACTAGGGATACTTCCTCCTAGTTATCTGTAACTTATAGAGATGTAAAAGTGCTCATTTATAAAAGAGCTCAAAGCATTCAAGCTTTTCTCTCTATCTGAACCCTCTGAAACCAAAAGGTCTCAGTAAGTAAACATTCTTCCATGACAATCAGTCATTTGCATAAGTCCAATAAGAATCTGTTCTCCTTGTAACAGGAAAGAATTGGAAACACAGTTTATTTTACCAAGGCGTTGGCTGGAATGTCATATTTTAAAAGACTCGGATATAACCAGACAGTTTAAAGGAACTAAGGTTGACTTTATAAAACCTAGAGCCATAAAGCCCCTTGGGACTGTTGGCCTGATACATTGCTTACAGAGTTCCCAGCAGCCTCACCAGGTGAGTAAAGAATGTCACTCCTTGGTAGGTGCGGTCTCAGAAGAGGAATTCCCCAATGAGAGATTCGCCCAAATCGACAGGTATTGCAGGCATGCCTGATGGCCAGTACAGGGCTTGGCTTCTGGCCCAGAGAGGCTACTAAAAGTTCAACCTAGAGATTCCTTATTAAAAGTTCCAGCAAAGCAGATGCTAAAAGATCTACTGATCAAACTTATTGTTCTTGCTGAGCTTATGTAAAGAATAGGCCAAGTTTGTCAAAACTAAACTTGTTTCACAAGTGAATTAGTCCTGATTTGGCTATCTCTGTAAATGAGGGTTATTTTAGAGAAAAAAATTCTATTTTAGTAAAACACCTTTATGGATGTTAAATTCTAGATTTGATTGTCTTTAAATGTTTGTTTACCTAAGCTAAACAATTTGAGGTAAACTTTCAGAGAACTTGTACAATAGCTTCTTTATTCAATCTTATTATTTTGTGGGGATATTAGCAGACCCCACGGCACATGATTAAACGACTGGGAATAATGAAATTGCCTAAAAGCCAGCATACCGTACTCTTCTCCCACTTGACAATGATCCTCTGTAATTAGGATATTTTTAAGGCTGGACCACTCAAAGGTCTTCTTATTGGTTTCATCCCTTAGTCATATTTATCTAGAGGCCACCTCCATTGAGGTGCAATTGCAAACAGATGCTTTAGCAAAAAGCTAAAACAGCCCTCATAAAAGAGCCTCAAAGCTCACTATGGGACAGTCCCTAACTGTAATAATGTCACATCAGGTCCAGATTTGTCTTAGTAGCCAAAGGCCACCAATGGATGATGGAGGCCAACTTATTAAATACTGGGCTACATTAACAGAGATGCCAGAAATAAAACTTAAAATTTGTCAAACTTTAAACCTAGTTACCTGTATGCCTGAACCTGACCACTGTACTTCTTTCTCTATAGAGATTATTAATCTAGCTTATTCTATATGGCCAGGTTTAAGATGCCCCTGTTAAAATTACAAATGAAAGTTGGTTTTTTGATGAAAATAGTTTTCATAGAAAGAAGAAGAAAAGTTAGGTGTGCCATAGTGCTCACTAGCACTTTGCAATTGCCAAAGCCTAAGAATTAACATGTATACTGACTCCAAATATGCCTTCCTGGTACCACATGCCCATGGAGCTATTTGGAAGAAAAGGGTATTTTCCTGGAATCATGGGCGCATTACTAAAACCATTACAACTCCAGCTAATCTCCCCTACTTGAGACAAAGATGGACGCGATCTGTTTTTAAATGGTATGATCACTTAGCATCCATTTTTGTTCCATCTGCGGGACTAGGGGATATCATGTGGCATGAAGAAGCCTTTAATAAATATACTACAAAGGCACTCAATGATTCACTAAATAGCATCTCCCAGCTTAATACCGAAGTGTCACAGATACGCAAGGCAGTCCTACAAAATAGGATGGCCTTAGATGTCCTGACAGTAGCCCAAGGTAGCACATGTGCAATTATCAAGACAGAATGTTGTGTGTATATCCCAGACTATCACAAAAATGTCACAGGACTAATAAAAGATATGAATACCCAAATTAAGGCCTACAAGATCCTGCTCTCTCTCTCAGTGAATGGTTAAGTTCCTGGTTTGAAGGAGGACTATGACCGAATCTCCTTTTCCGGCTTCTCATTCTTATCGCCTTATTAACCTTAATATGTTGCTTTGTTCCATGTTTCTCTACTTGGTGCCGAGACTCCATTGCTACAATGACTACACCACGACAGACGATCCTTGTCGCGTGCAAGGACACCTCTTCACTGTCAGCGCTGGATTCAGCTGCCTCCACCTTTCGAAACTCCCTTATACATTCCTACCCTGATCAATATTAACCCCAGTAGGTACGGACAGCTCTACGCCCCTATTCAGCACGAAGAAGTTATAGAAGATGAGACCTTCCACCTTCAACCACCTTAAAAATTTAAGGGTCTTTAAAAGCTGGCGCCTTGCATCCCCCCCCTTCACCCGCTCCCCTCCATATGTGTAGCATTCCTCAGGCACCCCTGACTGCCATAAAATGATAAATAGTTGACTTGCTAAGATCACAATCCTGCAAGATAGGAGCCTCCCTTGGTTTGCAAATGTCCTTGAGATTACAACAAAGAAGTTACCTTATCAATAGCCCAATTTTCAATCGGCCCTTGTATCTTAAATAAACTCGTACAGTAAAAGATCGCTTGTCAGTAATCCAGACAATGGTACTGACACAGCAATATCAACTAATTAAACAAACCGGCTCTCAAACTGACTTACTTCATAAACAAAGCGAATGGATATAGGATTCTATCCATGATAAAGAAAAAGGGGGGAATGAAAGACCCCTCTCCCCTTGCTAAAGGCTTGTTTAAATAACCTGATGTCCCCACAGCACCCCCTCTCCCCCTTCCCCTTGCTGAAGGCTTGATTGTCCCCATAGCCGGATGGCAACACATACCAGGATGTCTATTGTCTGTGATCACCCGGTCTGTCAAAAGAAAAGACAAATGAGGAATAGAGTGTACCTGGGACTTTCCAGAGTGCTGGGGCAAGGCCCGCCAGAACAAACGGCCCTGATATGTATGTATATTTATTTGCTTCATTTCTCACTCAACAACTAAAATGAAAACTCCAAGAGGACATCAAATTTATTTTGTCTCTTGTTAACTATTCTGTCTTTAGGGTTTAGAACAGTACCTGACACATAGTAGATGTTCCGTAAATATTGGAGAATGATTTGTTACTATTTTTGCCTTTTCTCTATCCATTCTTTACACAGCAGCCAAAAATGACATTTTAAAAATGCAAAAAGGGAATCCCATGACCACCCTCCACCCACCAGTGTAAAACCCTTCAACGGCTTTTCGTTGTGCTCAAGCCGCAGCAGCTGACATTCTACAGCCCAGGCCAGATTAAGATTTTCAGAGTTCTTAATCACTGGAAAGACGATGATGTTGTCACCACCAGAGATATTTAAATATTTTTTGAAGATTAGATCCCAAAGTAAGTGTGCTAAAAGCCTAGCAATATCCGATTTTCACAAACTCAGATTTCATAAAGTCTCATTAGTCTTCTCACCTTGTGTAAGTTTAATCTTTCCTCGGCCCCCTTTTTCTCTTCTGTTTCAGGCACTCACCATACTTTGCCAGAATGACCATAACGGCCTTCCAACCTGTCCATCTCATCTTCAGGAATATGCCCCTTTCCCTCCCCTCCTCACACCAATTCATCCTCTAAACTTATTCTAAGATGATCACTCTAAAATGTGCATCTCACTGTGTCCTTCCCCTATAGGAACTTACTCAATAGCTCCTAAGGACGTGTGAATTTCCTTGGTGTGGTATTTTTACAAGACCCTTTGCTTGCAAGTGGCAGCAATCCAAAGAAAACTGGAGGAACGAAAAGGGAAAAGCAAGCAAACAAACAAAAAACAAAGGAATGTCCAGGTTCCTGTAGGGATGGATACCACAGAAGTTCATAAAAATCCAAAAGAAGATGGGGCACCTGGGTGGCTCAGTGGGTTAAGCCTCTGCCTTCGGCTCAGGTCATGATCCCAGGGTCCTGGGATCGAGCCCCACATCGGGCTCTCTACTCTGCAGGGAGCCTGCTTCCTCCTCTCTCTCAGCTTGCCTCTCTGCCTACTTGTGATCTCTGTCAGATAAATAAAAAAAATCTTTTTAAAAAATCAAAAGAAGAGCTGCAGAACTAAAATTTCAGAATCAAGAACAGGGACTGGAACCCGGCAAAACAGTTTTCTATTTGTCCATGTCTCATGTTTACTCGTCTCCATATGGCTGCTTTCTTCTCTGGTCAGACTCTTCAAGTGTCCAGGAAGATGGCCATGGCCAGCTCCTGAATCCCATCCAGCAAAGCCAGTCACTCGCCTAAAGAGAGAACCTCGTCTTCCTGTCATTTACATATCAATCCCAGGGAGACTCTGATTGGTCCTATTGGTGTCAGGTGGACTAATCACTATATGGGTTTATATGTGTGCCCATCCTCCTCCAGACTGCATAAAGCACAGGTGAAATTTTTTAAAATTAACATATAATGTATTATTTGCCCCAAGGGTGCAGGTCTGTGATTCATCTGTGTTACACATTTCTCAGAACTCACCGTATCACATAACCTCCCCAATGTTCATAACCCAGCCACCCTCTCCATACCACCTCCATCCCCGCAAAACTCAGTTTGTTTTGTGAGATTAAGTCTGTTATGGTTTGTCTCTCTCCCCATCCCATCTTGTTTCATTTTTTCCCTCTCTACCTCCCATGACCCCCTACCCTGCCTTTCAAATTCGTCATATCAGACAGATCATATGATAATTGCCTTTCTCTGATTGACTTACTTCACTTAGCATAATAAACTTTAGCTCCATCCAAGTCATTGCAAAAGGCAAGATTTCATATTTGATGGCTGCATAGTATTCCTGTGTGTGTGTGTGTGTGTGTGTGTGTGCCTCGTTGTGTCTGTGTTTCTGTGTGTAAAGAGGATCTGGCCATGCCATCGTGGGTGGAGATGCCCCAAGCAAGATCAGGCTGATGAGGGGTTAGACGTCTGGTGGGCAAGTCATGTTCACACCACAGTTTAAGGCTGGTTAAGTGGGATCGGGTGGAGGGTCTACACACTTCTGCCCAGGGTTTATCCTGAGACCCTGAATGGATGGGTACATGACCCAGGAGCGGGGCTAACCCTAAGAGAAACCACTAACCCTGACCCTGACACTGACTGTGAGCCTGCACCAAACGCTAACCCAAGCCATGACCCGACCCTGACCCTGAACCTGACTGTGATCCTGACCTGAAACCTAAGCCTAAACCTAAGCCTGACACTGACCCTGATGTGAACCCTGAACCTAAACCTAACTCAGACATTACCGTAACCATGACTCATACCTACACATGACCCTGACCCTGACCCTAATCGTAACCCTGACGCTGACCTAACCCTGACCCTAACCCTAACCCTGAACATGACTGTGAGCCTAACCCTAACACTAACCTAAAGGTAACTCTAACCATGACCCTAATACGGACCCTGAACCTAAACCTAACGCTGACCCTGACCCTAACACTAACCCCTACCCTAAACCAAACCCTAACCCTGACCTTACGCTGTCTAAACCTAACCCTAAACATAACCCTACTTCTAACTCTAACCCTAACCCTAATCCCAAACCCTACCGCCAAAACCTAACTGTGACACTGAACCGAACATTGACCCTAAACAAAAGCCTGACCCTAAACCAGACCCTGGCCCTCACCTTCACCAGACCCTGACCCTGAACCTAATCCTAACCATGACACTAAATCTGACCACTACACAATCCTGTCCCTGACCCGAATGTGGACTTTAAACCAATACCTGAACCTGACCCTAAACCTGACACTGGCGCTAAACTTCACCCTGACCCTGACCCAGACCATGACCATAAACCTAAGGCTGACCCTAACAGTGACCCCGACCCTGACCTGAACACTAAACCTGACCCTGATTGTGAGCCTGACACTAACTCTAACCCTAAATGTAACCCTGACCCTGACACTAACATGGGCCCACCCCCGAATCCTATCACTGACCTAACCCTAAGAGTAACCCCTAATCCTACCACGGACACTGATCCTAACAAGTTCTAACCCTAACCATCAACTAAACACTAACCCTAAACTTTAACAATAACCCCTGACCCTATACCTGTCTATGATCATAACCCCTAACCCTGAACTTTGCCTATACCAGACCCTGACCCTAGCCCTGAGCCTAAACCTAACCATGACCCTAACACTGACCACTACATAACACTGTCGCTGACCCGAATTTGGACTTTTAAACCAATACATGATCCTCACCGAAAACCTGACACTGGCGTTACACTTCACCCTGACCCTGACCCAGGCAAAGACCATAAACCTAACCCTGACCCTAACAGTGACCCTGACCACGACCCTAACAATAACCCTGACATTGAATGTGAGCCCGAAACCTAACTCTAACCCTAAACGTAACCCTGACCCTGACACTAACACGGGCCCTGACAGAAACCTAACGCTGAACCTAACCCTAAAAACTAACCCCTAACATTATCCCTGTCACGGACCCTAACCCGTCTCTAACCATCAACCTACCTCTATCCCTAACCCTAACCCCACTTTAACAATAATACTGACCCTCTGCCTGACCCTCATCATAACCTTAACTCTGAACTTTGCCTATGTCAGACCTTAACCTTAAACCTGACCCTGGCCTTGACCTTAACACTGACCCTAACCCTGACTGTAAACCTAACTCTGACCCAATCCGTGATCCTAAACAGAATCATAACCCTAAAGCTAACCCTGATCCTGAACCTACTCATAAAACAGAACCTAAACATAAAGCTGACCTTACCATAACCATGAACCTAACGCTGACCCTGACCCTAACCCTGACACTAGACCTGTCCCAAACCTAACCCTGACCCTGACATGAACCTTGCCCCAAAACCAAAACTTGAACCTGACCCTAAATCTGACCATGACCCTGAACCTGACCCTAAACCTAACCGTCACCCTAACACTGACCCTCACCCTGACTCTGACCATAACCCTAACCCTGACTCTATGTGAGCCTGACCCTAAATCTAACCATGAACCTAACCCTAACCCTGACCCCTACCCTAAGCCTTACGCTAACCTTGACCCCAATGACGTCTAACTCTAACCCTGATCCTAAGTCTTTGTTAAACCTAACCCTAACACTAACCTTGTCTAAACCCAGCTCTGTTGCCTCCAGCGGGGACAACAGCTGCACCCAGGTCTCCCAGGAGCTTGGGGGAGTCTGTATGGGGGTCATATGATAGGCACTGCATTGAGTGGAGAGTGAGCCTTGAGCAGCTTGGGGACTGGCGGCTCAGGGAGCTCTGGTGGAGCAGGAAGTTCGGTAAGGAGCCCCCAGGCAGTGGTGACCTCACTTTCCTGATGACAGAGCCCAACAGAATTGGAACCCACGTATCCAGGCACCCCATTACAGAGAAAACCCCCCTGCCCAGCTCATTTCTAGGCACATCCTAAAGGAAGCGACATGTTCTTCTGCTGTACTGAAGCCGAGAGGATGCAGGGAGAAGAGAGCTCTCCCACCAGACACGTCCCCTCCCTGGCATGTCATATCAGGTTTCCCCAATGCGTCAGGCCCTTTGGCTACTAAAATCAAAAGGTGACACCAGGGGGCTCAGAGTCAGAGGGTCCCACAACTTCTGATCCACGGGTGTAGCCCTAGGTCTCATCCCCATCTCTTTCTGTGTGTGTGTGTGTGTGTGTGTGTGTGTGTGTGCCTCTGGGTGTGTTTGTGAGTCGTGTGTAAAGAGGACCTGGCCATGCCATCGTGGGTGGAGATGCCCCAAGCAGGATCAGGCTGATGAGGAATTAGATGTCTGGTGGGCAAAATTATGTTCACACCAAGTTTAAGGGCTGGTTAAGTGGGATCAGGTGGAGGGTCTACACCCTTATGCCCAGGGTTTATCCTGAGACCTTGAAGGGATGGGTCCATATCCAGGAGCGGGGCTAACCCCAACAGTAACCACTAACCCTTACCCTGACTCTGACTGTGAGCCTGCCCCAAAACCTAACCGAAACCCTGACCCTGACCCTGACCCTGTCTGTGATCCTGACCTGAACCCTAAAACCTAAACCTAAGCCTGACACTGACCCTGATGTGGACCCTGAACCTAAACCTAACGTTAATATTACTGTAATTAAGACTCATTCCTAACCATGACCCTGACCCTGACCCAAAATCCTAACCCTGATGTTGACCTAACCCTGACCCTAATCCTAACACTGACTGTTACTGTGAGCCTGACCCTAACGCTAAACCTAAAGGTAACTCTAACCATGACCCTAATACGGACCCTGAACCTAAACCTAACGCTGACCCCTGACCGTAATCACTAACACTAACCCCTACCCTAAACCAAACCCTAACCCTGACCTTATGCTGTCTAAACCTAACCCTAACCATAACCCTACTTCTCTACTCTAACCATCACTCTAAATTCTACCTAACCCCAATCCCAACCCAACCGCCAAAACCTAACTGTGACACTGAAACCGAATATTGACCCTAAACCAAAGCCTGACCCTAAAAAACCTGACCCTGGCCCTGACCTTCACCTGACCCTGACCCTGACCCTAATCCTAACCATGACACTAACTCTGACCACTACACAATCCTGTCCCTGACTCAAATGTGGACTTTAAAACCAATACTTGAACCTGACCCTAAACCTGACACGGGCGCTAAACTTCACCCAGACCATGACCATAAACCTAACCCCTGATCCTAACAGTGACCCCGACCCTGACCTGACACTCTAACTTGACCCTTACTGTGAGCCCTGACCTAAACTCTAACCCTAAATGTAACCCTGACCCTGACACTTAGCACGGGCCCTCCCCCCCCCTCGAATCCTATCGGTGAACCTAACCTGAAGAGTAACCCTAAACCTACCACGGACCCTGATCCTAACA
>NW_025422418.1:0-12415 GCF_011764305.1 Mustela putorius furo | reverse complement strand
GTGTGTGTGGGACCCAGTGGTCTGCTAACCGCAAGGGCATAGATCTGCGGCGGTAAATACTGTTGTAAATGAATAGAAAAAGACTCAGGGTAGTTTGAATTCATGTCTATTTTACATGCCCCTCTTATTTCCATTCGGACCCATTTCCAGACCCTGCATCTAGTATATAGATGCAGTTCCACAGGAGGAAAACCAAGTATAACCTTTATATTTTTTGTAGACCAACAGGGGGTCACACCCTAAAATACCACCGCAGAACAAATGAATTCGATAAAAAGGGCTTCATGTGTGACTATTCCAAACTGAATAAATGATTGTCTCATATATTATCTTTAATCAGAGATTTTAAATTCAACAGATGTTAACTAGACTTATTGTGGTGATAATTTTGCAGTATATACAAAATACTGAATTTTTATGTTGTCTGCCTGAAACTTATAAATCTTAGGTATCAGTTAAATTCCAATAAAAATAATAAGTAAAATCAAGCAGTTTAGCTCTAGGAAAATATCGGACAGTAATGTATTTATCATTGTAACACATTGTAAAATATGTATGTTTATTACATATTCATGTATTCTACTTTAAAATGTATTCCAGTGTATCAAGAAAACCGGAGAATCACCTGGAAAACTTTTCATGAAATGGTATACTGGAACAAATATTTACAAAATTTTTTAAAAAGTGATCATCAATGCCATAATATCTATAAAAGAATATTACAAATCTATGAAGCTACACATATATATGTTTCTCTTTTTTTGAGATTTTATTTTTTTGAGAGAGAGAGAGAGAGCGCGCAAGAGTAGGGAGAGAGGCAGAGTAAAAGGTAGAAGGCAGGAGGCCCCAGTGAGCAGGAAGCCTGAAGCAGGTCTCAGTCCCAGGTCCCTAAGATCACAACCCTAGCAGAAAGCAGCTGCTTAAACTGACTGAGCCACCCAGGCACCCCCAAGATATATGTTTTGAATAGCTACAAGGAAACCCCCCAACACAGATATAAATAATGCAAAATACCATTTTAAAAAGGGGAGCCTGCTTTTCCCTCTTCCTCTGCTGTTCCCCTTGCTGGTGCTCTCCCTCTCTCTCAAATAAATAAACAATCTTTAAATAATATATTAAAAAATTTAATGTCAAGAAGAATATCAGCAAATTCCAAGATCAAAATAAGATTATGATGTCCAGGGCGGCCTGGGTGGTGCTCAGTGGGGTAAGCGCTGCCTTAAGCTCAGGTAATGATCTCAGGGAGGTCATGGCATCAGAGGTCCAACATTCGGGCTCTATGCTCAGCGCCCCCTGGAGCATGACTTTCCCTCTCTCTCCTGCCTGCCTATCTGTCTACTTGTGCATTCTCAGCTCTCGTCAAAATAAAATAAATTAAAATCTTAAAAAAAAAAAAAAAAAAGATTATGCTGTCCATAAAATTGGCTCTGTATGTAACCAGAGCACTGAGGTCTCCACTGGTTGGGCAATCGGCAGACAGGTCCACATACTACTGTTGGAAGAATGCACTGTACAGCCCTTCCAAGAGCCCTTTAGCAATATTTAATTTGAAAACCTTAAAAATGTTAATTTCACTAATTTTTTGAACATAGTAATTCTATTTTTTAGGGCTTTCTATGAATGAAATAATCAAAAATGCAAATATTTGCATATGAGAATAATTTTTTACTAGGTTATTTTTTTATAAAAAAAAAAATCAGAAGTGGGTGCCTGGGTTGGCTCAGTGGGTTAATTAAAGCCTCATGCCTTCGCTTGGGTCATGATCCCAGGGTCCTGGGATCGAGCCCTGACATCAGCTCCTCCTTCCGCGGAGAGCCTAGCCCTACTCTCCTCCTTTCTCTCTCTGCATGCCTCTCTGCCTCCTTGTGATCTCTCTCTCTTGTCAAATAAATAACTAAAATAAATCTCTTAAAAAAAAAATCAGAAGCAATCTCTATGCCCAAACAATAAGGACAATTTTTAATTAAGTTATATCATATTTATGTAATGGGATATCAAGCAAACATCAGAATACTTTCGAAAAAATTAATGGTTTTTCACTAGGAGAACATGGCATAAGTTTAGATCGGGAAAAGGGACAAACAAGACTATATTTATGGGATGATTCATTATTTAAGTATTTTAAGTGATATGTGTAAGGAAGCTTTTGGCAAATACAGACCTCTTTTTTTAAAAAAAAATCACAAGGTGTGAAAGAATTTGTTTTCTTGCCTAGACTTCCTTTTCCTCTCCTCTGCCCCACCTGAATCCTACCAATTCCTTCAAGGAATTATCTGAGGTTAAACCATTCTCCAGAAGTCACCCCCCTCTTAAAGGATGTGTATGAAATTTAGATTTTGCATGTGTGTGGTGTTATGACAGAGAGAGAGGAGGGGAGACCTTTTCTTAAATTAGGGGGCTTTTCTCTCTCCTTCCGATAAGTACCTTGAAGAAGTACTTGTCTGAGATATTGTTTTCTATTCCTTACTGCAAACAGCTCACCTAAATTATTTGACCAGTATTACTATTCAATGTATGCCGATTAAACTCGATGGCAGGAGTTTGTTGCATCTGCTCCCGGAACAGTCAGCTCTTGTGATTCTAAGGAGTAAAGACTTAACCACAAAGCAATCGTTTGTCTGAAAAATTTTAAAGATATGTACCCGTGAGAGCAAATAGGTACAAGAACATTATTTGATGTTTCCAGGAAAATAAAATGCTTCCAGGAAACCATTACCCTGTCCTACGGCTTCCCTGCAAACGAAAAATAGTGATAGTAATAATATCTAGAAGCTGGAGAATCTGTTGACTTCTTATAATCATTAAAAAGTTGATTCACTGAACTCTGGGGAGGAGTCAAGATGGCGGAGAAGTAGCAAGCTGAGACTGCTTCAGCTAGCCGGAGATCAGCTAGATAGCTTATCTAAAGATTGCAAACACCTGAAAATCCATCGGCAGATCGAAGAGAAGAAGAACAGCAATTCTGGAAACAGAAAAACAACCACTTTCTGAAAGGTAGGACCGGCAGAGAAGTGAATCCAAAGCGACGGGAAGATAGACCCCGGGGGGAGGGGCCGGCTCCCGGCAAGCGGCGGAGCAACCACGCACAAAATCAGGACTTTTAAAAGTCTGTTCCGCTGAGGGACATCGCTCCAGAGGCTAAACCGGGGCGAAGCCCACGCGGAGTCAGCGTGGCCTCAGGTCCCGCAGGGTCACAGAAGGATCGGGGGGGTTTGTGTCTGAGTTGTCGCACAGAGCGCTTGCGGGTATTGGAATGGGAAAGCCGGCTCTACAGAGACAGAGCTGACAGTAAGCTCGCAGTTTGGTGTTACCTTGAACCCGGTCACAGGCTCGGTGAGCTCGGAGCGCAAGCCGGAGGGTCAGGCAGACGGGAGTAAATGGGCGCTGTTCTCTGAGGGCGCACTGAGGGAGTGGGGCCCTGGGCTCTCGGCTCCTCCGGGCCGGAGACCAGGAGGCCGCCATTTGTATTCCCGTCCTCTGGAACTCTACGGAAAGCGCTCAGGGAAACAAAAGCTCCTGAAAGCAAACCCGAGCAGATTACTCACCCCGGCCCTGGGTAAGGGCGTGTGTAATTCCCGCCTGGGGCAAAGACACTTGAGAATCACTACAAAACAGGCCCCTCCCCCAGAAGATCAACAAGAAATCCAGCCGAGACCAAGTTCACCTACCAAGGAGTGCGGTTGCAATACCAAGGAGAGCAGCAGAATTCCAGAGGAGGAGAAAAGCCAAGCCCCGGAAATCATGGCTTTTTTCCTCGTGATTTTTTTTTTTTAGTCTTGCAGTTAATTTAATTTTTTCTTTTCATTTTTTTTTTCTTTTTTTTTTTCTCGCCTTCGGGTAAAATTTTTTTTTTTTAACTGTTACCTTTTTCTTTTTTAACGATTTTTTTTTTTACTAGTTTATCTTATATATATATATATATATTTTTACATTTTTCTTAGGTGTTTCTTTTTTTAAAAATCTTTTCTTTTCTTTCTTTTTTTTTTTCTTTTTCTTTTCTTTTTGTTTTTTTCTTTCATTTCTTCCTTGTTGAACCTTTGTTATCCATTTCCTCCCCACTTCACGATTTTTGGATCTCTTCATAATTTGGTTTTAAAGCATATTTTCCTGTGGTTTGTTGCCACCTTTTTAGTATTTTACTTGCCCCTTAATTTACTATTATATGGGAAAAAAAATGACAGACGTAGAAAATTCAACACAAAAAAAGAACAAGAGGCAGTTAACGAAGGCTACGTGGTTACCTAATCAATACAGACATCGGTAATATGTCAGATCTAGAGTTCAGAATGACAATTCTCAAGGTTCTAGCCGGGCTCGAAAAAGGCATGGAAGATATTAGAGAAACCCTCTCGAGAGATATAAAAGCCCTTTCTGGAGAAATAAAAGAACTAACTAAAATAACCCAAGGTGAAATCAAAAAAGCTATTAATGAGGTGCAATCAAAAATGGAGGCTCTAACTGCTAGGATAAATGAGGCAGAAGAAAGAATTAGTGATATAGAAGACCAAATGACAGAGAATAAAGAAGCTGAGCAAAAGAGGGACAAACAGCTACTGGACCACGAGGGGAGAATTCGAGAGATAAGTGACACCATAAGACGAAACAACATTAGAATAATTGGGATTCCAGAAGAAGAAGAAAGTGAGAGGGGAGCAGAGAAGGTATACTGGAGAGAATTATTGGGGAGAATTTCCCCAATATGGCAAAGGGAACGAGCATCAAAATTCAGGAGGTTCAGAGAATGCCCCTCAAAATCAATAAGAATAGGCCCACACCCCCGTCACCTAATAGTAAAATTTACAAGTCTCAATGACAAAGAGAAAATCCTGAAAGCAGCCCGGGAAAAGAAGTCTGTAACATACAATGGTAAAAATATTAGATTGGCAGCTGACTTATCCACAGAGACCTGGCAGGCCAGAAAGAGCTGGCATGATATTTTCAGAGCACTAAACGAGAAAAACATGCAGCCAAGAATACTATATCCAGCTAGGCTATCATTGAAAATAGAAGGAGAGATTAAAAGCTTCCAGGACAAACAACAACTGAAAGAATTTGCAAATACCAAACCAGCTCTACAGGAAATATTGAAAGGGGTCCTCTAAGCAAAGAGAGAGCCTACAAGTGGTAGATCAGAAAGGAACAGAGACCATATACAGTAACAGTCACCTTACAGGCAATACAATGGCACTAAATTCATATCTCTCAATAGTTACCCTGAATGTGAATGGGCTAAATGCCCCTGTCAAAAGACACAGGGTATCAGAATGGATAAAAAAAAACAAAACCCATCTATATGTTGCCTCCAAGAAACACATTTTAAGCCCGAAGACACCTCCAGATTTAAAGTGAGGGGGTGGAAAAGAATTTACCATGCTAATGGACATCAGAAGAAGAAAGCAGGAGTGGCAATCCTTATATCAGATCAATTAGATTTTAAGCCAAAGACTATAATAAGAGATGAGGAAGGGACACTATATCATACTCAAAGGGTCTGTCCAACAAGAAGATTTAACAATTTTAAATATCTATGCCCCCAATGTGGGAGCAGCCAACTATATAAACCAATTAATAACAAAATCAAAGAAACACATCAACAATAATACAATGATAGTAGGGGACTTTAACACTCCCCTCACTGAAATGGACAGGTCATCCAAGCAAAAGATCAGCAAGGAAATAAAGGCCTTAAATGACACACTGGACCAGATGGACATCACAGATATATTCAGAATATTTCATCCCAAAGCAACAGAATACACATTCTTCTCTAGTGCACATGGAACATTCTCCAGAATAGATCACATCCTCGGTCCTAAATCAGGACTCAACCGGTATCAAAAGATTGGGATCATTCCCTGCATATTTTCAGACCACAATGCTCTAAAGCTAGAACTCAACCACAAAAGGAAGTTTGGAAAGAACCCAAATACATGGAGACTAAACAGTATCCTTCTAAAGAATGAATGGGTCAACCGGGAAATTAAAGAAGAATTGAAAAAAATCATGGAAACAAATGATAATGAAAATACAACGGTTCAAAATCTGTGGGACACAACAAAGGCAGTCCTGAGAGGAAAATATATAGCGGTACAAGCCTTTCTCAAGAAACAAGAAAGGTCTCAGGTACACAACCTAACCCTACACCTAAAGGAGCTGGAGAAAGAACAAGAAAGAAACCCTAAGCCCAGCAGGAGAAGAGAAATCATAAAGATCAGAGCAGAAATCAATGAAATAGAAACCAAAAAAACAACTAGAACAACTCAACGAAACTAGGAGCTTGTTCGTTTGAAAGAATAATAAAATGACTAAACCCTGCCCCCGACTTATCAAAAAGGAAAAGAGAAAGGACCCCAAATAAATAAAATCTGAATGAAAGAGAGAATCACAACTAACACCAAAGAAATACAACAACCTATTATAAGAACATAATATGAGCACCCTACGGCAATAAATTGGACAATCTGGAACGAAAGAAATGGATGCATTCCTAGGAGGGGGGGGGGGTAACATATAAAACTACCCACAACTGCTGAACCAGGAAGAAACAAAACATTTAAGAAAGCCTGAAACAGACCCTATAACCAGTAAGGAGATGAAAACAGTCAGTAAAAAATCTTCCCAAAAACAAACAAAAAGCCCAGGGCCAGGACGGCTCCTTCCCGGGGGAATTCTACCCAAACTTTTTTAAAGAAGAAACTAATTCCTATTCTCCTGAAAAACTGTTCCAAAAAATAGAAATGGAAGGGAATAACTTCCAAAACTCATTTTTATGAGGCCAGAATCAACCTTGATCCCAAAACCAGACAAGTGATCAAACCAAAAAAAGAGTAGCTATTAGACGAATATCCTTGATGAAAACAGATGCCGAAAAATACTCAACAAATATTACTAGCCAATAGGATTCACCCGTCATATTAAAAAGATTAGTCACCACGAACAAGTGGGAGTTATTCCAGGCTTGCAAGGTTGGTTAAACATCCGCAAATCAGCCAATGTGATCACAACACATAAATAAACGAAAAGAACAAGAACCATATTGATACTCTCAAATTAGAGCTCTGAAAAAGCATTATTTGACAAAGTACCCAGCATCCATTACCTATTCAACACTCTTCAAAGTGGAGGGATAGAGGGCAACATACATAAGGTCTCATTCAAAAGCATCTATGAACAACCCACCGCAAATATCATTATCAATGGAGAAAAACTGAAAGCTTTTCTGCTAAGGTTCAGGAACCCCGCAGGATTTGCCTCTATCACCACTTGCCGATTCAAACCATAGTAATAGAGGTGCATAGCATCAGCAATTCAGACAACAAAAAGGAAATTAAAGGCATCCAAATCGCACAAAAGAAGAAGTCAAATTATCACCTCTTCGCCAGAGATGATTATGATTACTATATGTGGAAAACCCAAAGGACTCCACTCCAAAACTGCTAGAACCTTATACAGGAATTTAGTAAAGTGTCAGGATATAAAATCAATGCACAGAAATCAGTTGCATTTCTCTACACAAACAGCAAGACCAGAAGAAAGAGATATTAAGAGAGGTCAATCCCAAATTACAATTGCATCCAAAAACCATAAGATCCTAGAAATAAACCTAACCAAAGAGACACAGACTCTATACTCAGAAAACTAATAAAGTACCTCATGAAAGAAATTGAGGAAGACCACCAAAGAAATGGAAAAATAGTTCCATGCTTCCTGGATTGGAAGAATAAATATTGTGAAAATGTCTATGGCTACCTAAAGCAATCTACACATTTAATGCAATCCTATCAAAGTACCCATCCATCTTTGTTCAAAGAAATGATGGAACAAATAATTTCTAAAATTTATGGAAATGGAACCAGAAAAGACCTCGAATAGCCAAAGGGATATTGAAAAAGAAGAGCCACCGTTGGTGGCATCACATTTCCGGACTTCAAGCCTTACTATTACAAAGCTGTCATCATCAACGACAGCATGGTACCGGCCAAAAAAAATACAGACCACAGAGATCAATGGAAACGAATAGAGAGCCCAGAAATAGACCCTCAAATCTATGGTCAACATAATCTTCGACAAAGCAGGAAACGAATAGTCCAATGGAAAAAAGACAGCCTTTTCAATAAATGGTGTGGGAAAAATTGGACAGCCACATGCAGAAAAAAATGAAATTGGACCATTTCCATTTACACCACACACAAAATCAGTAGACTTCAAAATGGATGAAGGACCTCAATGTACGAAAGGAATCCATCAAAAAATCCTTGAGGAGAACACGGGCAGCAACCTATTCGACCTCTGCCCAGCAAATTTCCTAGGAAAAACGCCCAAAAGGCAAGGGAAGCAAGGGAAAAATGAACTATGGGATTCATCAAGATCAAAAGCTTTTGCACAGCAAAGGAAACAGTTAACAAAATCAAAAGACAACTGACAGAATGGGAGAAGATATTTGCAAACGACATATCAGATAAAGGACTAGTGTCCAGAATCTATAAAGAACTTAGCAAACTCAACACCCAAAGAACAAATAATCCAATCAAGAAATGGGCAGAAGACATGAACAGACATTTCTGCAAAGAAGAAACATCCAGATGGCGAACAGACACATGAAAAAGTGCTCCATATCACTCGGCATCAGGGAAATACAAATCAAAACCACAATGAGATATCACCTCACACCAGTCAGAATGGCTAAAATCAACAAGTCAGGAAATGACAGATGCTGGCGAGGATGCGGAGAAAGGGGAACCCTCCTACACTGTTGGTGGGAATGCAAGCTGGTGCAGCCACTCTGGAAAACAGCATGGAGGTTCCTCAAAATGTTGAAAATAGAACTGCCCTATGACCCAGCAATTGCACTATTGGGTATTTACCCTAAAGATACAAATGTAGTGATCCAAAGGGGACACATGCACCCGAATGTTTATAGCAGCAATGTCCACAATAGCCAAACTATGGAAAGAACCTAGATGTCCATCAACAGATGAATGGATCAAGAAGATGTGGTATATATACACAATGGAATACTATGCAGCCATCAAAAGAAATGAAATCTTGCCATTTGCAACAACATGGATGGAACTAGAGCGTATCATGCTTAGCGAAATAAGTCAAGCAGAGAAAGACAACTATCATATGATCTCCCTGATATGAGGAAGTGGTGATGCAACATGGAGGCTTAAAGTGGGTAGAAGAAGAATAAATGAAACAAGATGGGATTGGGAGGGAGACAAACCATAAGTGACTCTTAATCTCACAAAACAAACTGAGGGTTGCCGGGGGGGGGGGAGGGGGTTTGGGAGAAGGGGGGTGGGATTATGGACATTGGGGGGGTGGTATGTGCTTTGGTGAGTGCGTTGCAAAACTTCAGACAGTAATTATTAAAGTGTGTGTGACCTTTCATATTTGCACACTGGTCCAAGCCATATCCCCTCTATGTTTATTTTTATAGTTTTATTTTTAAAATGTTTTTCAAGGTATCTTTGGCAAAGAAGATGCTTTAAAGTAACCAACCCTGATTTGGAGCTAAACCCGCTAATGACCCTGTGGTGTACTAAATGTGTTAGGTGTTATGTGAGATGGATGAAGTATATAGAAATTCCTTAAAATCTTTTTTTTTTTATATGAGATGGCCCATTCTAGCTCAAGAATATACTGTTTAAAATATACAGCTATAAAAGCAACCATATGTGATATATGGGCTTATGCACCAACTGTCATCAATGTCTTACTCAGAAAATGGAAATAATGCCAGGCTCTCTGTGAACACTTCTCATGAGTTTGAGTTTACATGGTGTATACCAAGTTATACCCCCCAACTTAGCTTAAAATAATAATCACAATAATATCTCTGTTTCTCTGCGCAGGAAATCTAATGTACATCTTTGTTGAGTGGTTCTGCTTTTTTTCAGTCCTCATGAGATTGTAAGTCAAACTAATGGGAGGGCTAATTCTCTTCTTACAGGCTTGGCTGTGGGAAGATTCCTCCCAAGTTCACACTCACATTGTTATTGGTTCCTTTCTGGCTGTTGCCCAGAGAATTTAGGTCCTCACAGTTTGGACTTCTTACCCCAGATTTGCCTGAGTTCCTTATGATGTAACTGCCTGGCTCTCCCACAAGAAATAATGAGTAAGAGAGAGAGAGAGAAAAGAAGAAAGCTGCCCTAGAGTGAAAGGCTCAGTCTTTTATTTATCACCATTGTCTCAAATGTGAGATGCTATCACTTCTGCTGTGTTCTGTTTGGTCCCTGAGACGCATGGCTAATACAGTGTTTGGAATGACCTACACATGGGCATGAATTCTAGGAGCGGGGAATCTTCAGGGGGCTAGTTTGGGAAACTAGCTACCACAATGATATGAATATCATCTCGTTATTAACTGTGATCAAAATATAAGAGTCACTGAAATAGGCATTTTGGTCCCTTGACTTGGGTTGGGGCCCAGAATTGCCATAAGCAAATTCAGATTCCTTTTGGCCTACCCCTATCATGGTCTACATTAGGGCTGCATTTAAGGTGCCCTTAAAATGATGAACTGAAGTGGATAGTTACCTCATGATTCATTTTTGTAAAGCAACTGGATAAAAAAGGGCCAATCTCATTTTGCCTACCCTCTCTCTGCTTATTCCTGTAAGCTGTAGACTGGGTCTAGATATTTTGAGCTGGTGGCAGCTTCTTGCCAACACGTGGATTTCTGCATTGTAATCTGGTCAGTTTCACACTCACATCGGTAATACTGTAGAGTTTAAGTAAAAAGGATTTAGATAGGGGCTTTTCATAAATGGGCACACTCAGCTGCCCCGTTTCCTAGCTAGCAATTCAGGGAGTTGGTGTTTCTATATGGGAAACATTAGTGTCATATTTAACTGAGTAACTGAGAGGAAAGGACACTTCAAATGGAATTTGCTGTTACAAAGAAGCACACACCGACGCAATTCAAATCACACATTGTCCTTTGCCCAAGTCTTACTGCCTAAGATAGAGGTCGTCTCCTCGTCCCCCCTCACATCTACTTATTAACTAGCAGAGCTCTAAGTATTAAACAAGTTTAGTATTACCATAGAAAATTTCATAGAGTGATCCTGATAGTGGAGTATATTTTAAAAGCATTAAAGATAATCTAACCGGATTTATACTGAACACAAGTGTTACAATAAGATAAGATAGAGTATTCGTTTTTGCACTTTAAGGGTAGTCCATTTAACCATGCAAGGTACACACAGAGGAAGCTAAGAAGGTTCCCTAACAAATAGACCGAAAGCTATTTGAAATATCATTGTGTCAATTTTTGCAAAAGAGGGCCAAGAAACAAAAGCTTAAGTTTTCATAAAACAGGGAAGGGCTGGGTAAATAAAACCAACATCTACTCAATATGACAGTAAAATATATTTTAAACAATTATCTGTATTATTTATATTCTTTGTTTTTAATCTCTTTTTTTTTGTTGGTTTAATAAAAAAATGTCGAAAGGTCACACCTTGAGAGGTCATTTTTTCGACAACCCTTTCAAAAGGCATCATGAGAACAAAAATCACTTACCACAGGTCTTATCATTATAAGAGTCCTTACACTCCGAAACCACCAACAGGTTCCCGGCATGGTTTAGACAAGGACGCCAAACAAGCATTTTCAGAATGCCTTTGCTTTGATTTGGCAATGAAAGCCAAATCGTAAGGTGGCCCTAAAACGGGGTGAAATTAAGAAGAGAAAGAAATGGCATTGTTAATTTTAATAATTTTTTCCATCTTAGAAAGGAACAAAAGGATTTCTTAAGAGGAGGCTTGGGGCACCTGGGTGGGCTTCATGGGTTAAAGCCATCTGCCTTTGGCTCAGGTCTAATACAAGGTCATGGGATAGTCCTGCAATTGGGCTTTATGCTTAACAAGGAGCCTGCTTTACAATCCTCTCTCGCTGCCCTCCTCTCTGCCTGCCTCTCTCTGCCTGCTTGTGATCTCTGTCTGTCAAATAAATAATAAAATCTTTAAAAAAAAAAAAAAATGGAAATGAAAGGCTCATTAGACCGGTACAGGAGGCTGGAGTCAAAAGTGCTGGTTTTGTGTCCTTGTCCTCTGATGCATTCCCATGACACTCAACCCCAGTTCCCCTTTGCAGAAGGCAAACTTCCATAGAATGTAGGGTAACCCTTATCTACTTATGTTTTGCAAATGAAAGATTAAAAACCAGTTTTCCCTGTTGGGGAAAATACAACATAGGATGCGCAGCCAGAATGACTTTTGGTGTGAATCCCACAGTGCCATTTAACTGACTTAGACAACTCTGGACAAGTTACTTAATTTTTTTACACCCAAAACCCCCGTTTCCCTTTGGTAAAAAAAATAAAAAAAGAAATGGGAGTACTTGTTTATCATTTAGTTATTATTGGCGATCAGTGTATTGTCCTGTGGAAAGTGCTACTCTGATGGAA
>NW_025422417.1:0-25475 GCF_011764305.1 Mustela putorius furo | reverse complement strand
AATTCTGGAACAGAAAAACAACCACTTTCTGAAAGGTAGGACCGGCGGAGAAGTGAATCCAAAGCGACGGAAAGATAGACCCCGGGGGGAGGGGCCGGCTCCCGGCAAGCGGCGGAGCAACCGTAAAAGTCTGTTCCGCTGAGGGACATCGCTCCAGAGGCTAAACCGGGGCGAAGCCCACGCGGGGTCAGCGTGGCCTCAGGTCCCGCAGGGTCACAGAAGGATCGGGGGTGTCTGAGTGTCGCAGAGCTTGCGGGTATTGGAACGGGAAAGCCGGCTACAGAGACAGAGCCGACAGTAAGCTCGCAGCTCCGTGTTACCTTGAACCGGTCGCAGGCTCGGTGAGCTCGGAGCGCGGCCGGAGGTCAGGCAGACGGGAGTAACTGGGCGCTGTTCTCTGAGGGCGCACTGAGGAGTGGGGCCCTGGGCTCTCGGCTCCTCCGGGCCGGAGACCAGGAGGCCGCCATTTGTATTCCCGTCCTCTGGAACTCTACGGAAAGCGCTCAGGGAACAAAAGCTCCTGAAAGCAAACCCGAGCGGATTACTCACCCCCCGCCCCCGGGTAAGGGCGGTGTAATTCCGCCTGGGGCAAAGACACTTGAGAATCACTACAACAGGCCCCTCCCCCAGAAGATCAACAAGAAATCCAGCCGAGACCAAGTTCACCTACCAAGGAGTGCGGTTTCAATACCAAGGAGAGCAGCAGAATTCCAGAGGAGGAGAAAAAGCCAAGCACGGAACTCATGGCTTTTTTCCTGTGATTTTTTTTTTTAGTCTTGCAGTTAATTTAATTTTTTTTTTTTTTTTTTTTTTTTTTTTCTCGCCTTCGGGTAAAATTTTTTTTTTTTTACTGTTACCTTTTTCTTTTTTAACGATTTTTTACTAGTTTATCTAATATATATATATATTATATTTTTTTACATTTTTTTCTTAGGTGTTTTTTTTTTTTTTAAAAATTCTTTTCTTTTCTTTCTTTTTTTTTTTTTTTTTTTTTTTTTTTTTTTTTTTTTTTTCTTTCTTCCTTTTTGAACCTCTTTTTATCCCCTTTCTCCCCACTCACGATTTTGGATCTCTTCTAATTTGGTTTTTTAAAGCATATTTTTTCCTGGGGTTGTTGCCACCCTTTTAGTATTTTACTTGCCCCTTCATTTACTCTTATCTGGACAAAATGACAAGACGTAAAAATTCAACACAAAAAAAAAAACAAGAGGCAGTACCGAAGGCTAGGGACCTAATCAATACAGACATCGGTAATATGTCAGATCTAGAGTTCAGAATGACAATTCTCAAGGTTCTAGCCGGGCTCGAAAAAGGCATGGAAGATATTAGAGAAACCCTCTCGAGAGATATAAAAGCCCTTTCTGGAGAAATAAAAGAACTAAAATCTAACCAAGGTGAAATCAAAAAAAGCTATTAATGAGGTGCAATCAAAAATGGAGGCTCTAACTGCTAGGATAAATGAGGCAGAAGAAAGAAAGAATTAGTGATATAGAAGACCAAATGACAGAGAATAAAGAAGCTGAGCAAAAGAGGGACAAACAGCTACTGGACCACGAGGGGAGAATTCGAGAGATAAGTGACACCATAAGACGAAACAACATTAGAATAATTGGGATTCCAGAAGAAGAAGAAAGTGAGAGGGGAGCAGAAGGTATACTGGAGAGAATTATTGGGGAGAATTTCCCCAATATGGCAAAGGGAACGAGCATCAAAATTCAGGAGGTTCAGAGAATGCCCCTCAAAATCAATAAGAATAGGCCCACACCCCGTCACCTAATAGTAAAATTTACAAGTCTCAATGACAAAGAGAAAATCCTGAAAGCAGCCCGGGAAAAGAAGTCTGTAACATACAATGGTAAAAATATTAGATTGGCAGCTGACTTATCCACAGAGACCTGGCAGGCCAGAAAGAGCTGGCATGATATTTTCAGAGCACTAAACGAGAAAAACATGCAGCCAAGAATACTATATCCAGCTAGGCTATCATTGAAAATAGAAGGAGAGATTAAAAGCTTCCAGGACAAACAACAACTGAAAGAATTTGCAAATACCAAAACCAGCTCTACAGGAAATATTGAAAGGGGTCCTCTAAGCAAAGAGAGAGCCTACAAGTGGTAGATCAGAAAGGAACAGAGACCATATACAGTAACAGTCACCTTACAGGCAATACAATGGCACTAAATTCATATCTCTCAATAGTTACCCTGAATGTGAATGGGCTAAATGCCCCTGTCAAAAGACACAGGGTATCAGAATGGATAAAAAAACAAAACCCATCTATATGTTGCCTCCAAGAAACACATTTTAAGCCCGAAGACACCTCCAGATTTAAAGTGAGGGGGTGGAAAAGAATTTACCATGCTAATGGACATCAGAAGAAAGCAGGAGTGGCAATCCTTATATCAGATCAATTAGATTTTAAGCCAAAGACTATAATAAGAGATGAGGAAGGACACTATATCATACTCAAAGGGTCTGTCCAACAAGAAGATTTAACAATTTTAAATATCTATGCCCCCAATGTGGGAGCAGCCAACTATATAAACCAATTAATAACAAAAAATCAAAGAAACACATCAACAATAATACAATGATAGTAGGGGACTTTAACACTCCCCTCACTGAAATGGACAGGTCATCCAAGCAAAAGATCAGCAAGGAAATAAAGGCCTTAAATGACACACTGGACCAGATGGACATCACAGATATATTCAGAATATTTCATCCCAAAGCAACAGAATACACATTCTTCTCTAGTGCACATGGAACATTCTCCAGAATAGATCACATCCTCGGTCCTAAATCAGGACTCAACCGGTATCAAAAGATTGGGATCATTCCCTGCATATTTTCAGACCACAATGCTCTAAAGCTAGAACTCAACCACAAAAGGAAGTTTGGAAAGAACCCAAATACATGGAGACTAAACAGTATCCTTCTAAAGAATGAATGGGTCAACCGGGAAATTAAAGAAGAATTGAAAAAAATCATGGAAACAAATGATAATGAAAATACAACGGTTCAAAATCTGTGGGACACAACAAAGGCAGTCCTGAGAGGAAAATATATAGCGGTACAAGCCTTTCTCAAGAAACAAGAAAGGTCTCAGGTACACAACCTAACCCTACACCTAAAGGAGCTGGAGAAAGAACAAGAAAGAAACCCTAAGCCCAGCAGGAGAAGAGAAATCATAAAGATCAGAGCAGAAATCAATGAAATAGAAACCAAAAAAACAATAGAACAAATCAACGAAAAACTAGGAGCTGGTTCTTTGAAAGAATTAATAAAATTGATAAACCCCTGGCCCGACTTATC
Source organism: Mustela putorius furo (assembly GCF_011764305.1). Lineage (NCBI taxonomy): Eukaryota > Metazoa > Chordata > Mammalia > Carnivora > Mustelidae > Mustela > Mustela putorius. The sequence goes on along the minus strand of NW_025422417.1, from coordinate 22,160 downwards.
AAAAAGAAAAGAGAAAGGACCCAAATAAATAAAATCATGAATGAAAGAGGAGAGATCACAACTAACACCAAAGAAATACAAACTATTATAAGAACATACTATGAGCAACTCTACGGCAATAAATTTGACAATCTGGAAGAAATGGATGCATTCCTAGAAACATATAAACTACCACAACTGAACCAGGAAGAAATAGAAAGCCTGAACAGACCCATAACCAGTAAGGAGATTGAAACAGTCATTAAAAATCTCCAAACAAACAAAAGCCCAGGGCCAGACGGCTTCCCGGGGGAATTCTACCAAACATTTAAAGAAGAACTAATTCCTATTCTCCTGAAACTGTTCCAAAAAATAGAAATGGAAGGAAAACTTCCAAACTCATTTTATGAGGCCAGCATCACCTTGATCCCAAAACCAGACAAGGATCCCACCAAAAAAGAGAGCTATAGACCGATATCCTTGATGAACACAGATGCGAAAATACTCAACAAAATACTAGCCAATAGGATTCAACAGTACATTAAAAAGATTATTCACCACGACCAAGTGGGATTTATTCCAGGGCTGCAAGGTTGGTTCAACATCCGCAAATCAGTCAATGTGATACAACACATCAATAAAAGAAAGAACAAGAACCATATGATACTCTCAATAGATGCTGAAAAAGCATTTGACAAAGTACAACATCCCTTCCTGATCAAAACTCTTCAAAGTGTAGGGATAGAGGGCACATACCTCAATATCATCAAAGCCATCTATGAAAAACCCACCGCAAATATCATTCTCAATGGAGAAAAACTGAAAGCTTTTCCGCTAAGGTCAGGAACACGGCAGGGATGTCCATTATCACCACTGCTATTCAACATCGTACTAGAGGTCCTAGCCTCAGCAATCAGACAACAAAAGGAAATTAAAGGCATCCAAATCGGCAAAGAAGAAGTCAAATTATCACTCTTCGCAGATGATATGATACTATATGTGGAAAACCCAAAAGACTCCACTCCAAAACTGCTAGAACTTATACAGGAATTCAGTAAAGTGTCAGGATATAAAATCAATGCACAGAAATCAGTTGCATTTCTCTACACCAACAGCAAGACAGAAGAAAGAGATATTAAGGAGTCAATCCCATTTACAATTGCATCCAAAACCATAAGATACCTAGGAATAAACCTAACCAAAGAGACACAGAATCTATACTCAGAAAACTATAAAGTACTCATGAAAGAAATTGAGGAAGACACAAAGAAATGGAAAAATGTTCCATGCTCCTGGATTGGAAGAATAAATATTGTGAAAATGTCTATGCTACCTAAAGCAATCTACACATTTAATGCAATTCCTATCAAAGTACCATCCATCTTTTTCAAAGAAATGGAACAAATAATTCTAAAATTTATATGGAACCAGAAAAGACCTCGAATAGCCAAAGGGATATTGAAAAAGAAAGCCAACGTTGGTGGCATCACAATTCCGGACTTCAAGCTCTATTACAAAGCTGTCATCATCAAGACAGCATGGTACTGGCACAAAAACAGACACATAGATCAATGGAACAGAATAGAGAGCCCAGAAATAGACCCTCAAATCTATGGTCAACTAATCTTCGACAAAGCAGGAAAGAATGTCCAATGGAAAAAAGACAGCCTTTTCAATAAATGGTGCTGGGAAAATTGGACAGCCACATGCAGAAAAATGAAATTGGACCATTTCCTTACACCACACACAAAAATAGACTCAAAATGGATGAAGGACCTCAATGTACGAAAGGAATCCATCAAAATCCTTGAGGAGAACACGGGCAGCAACCTCTTCGACCTCTGCCGCAGCAACATCTTCCTAGGAACAACGCAAAAGGCAAGGGAAGCAAGGGAAAAAATGAACTACTGGGATTTCATCAAGATCAAAAGCTTTTGCACAGCAAAGGAAACAGTTAACAAAATCAAAAGACAACTGACAGAATGGGAGAAGATATTTGCAAACGACATATCAGATAAAGGACTAGTGTCCAGAATCTATAAAGAACTTAGCAAACTCAACACCCAAAGAACAAATAATCCAATCAAGAAATGGGCAGAAGACATGAACAGACATTTCTGCAAAGAAGACATCCAGATGGCGAACAGACACATGAAAAAGTGCTCCATATCACTCGGCATCAGGGAAATACAAATCAAAACCACAATGAGATATCACCTCACACCAGTCAGAATGGCTAAAATCAACAAGTCAGGAAATGACAGATGCTGGCGAGGATGCGGAGAAGGGGAACCCTCCTACACTGTTGGTGGGAATGCAAGCTGGTGCAGCCACTCTGGAAAACAGCATGGAGGTTCCTCAAAATGTTGAAAATAGAACTGCCCTATGACCCAGCAATTGCACTATTGGGTATTTACCCTAAAGATACAAATGTAGTGATCCAAAGGGACACATGCACCCGAATGTTTATAGCAGCAATGTCCACAATAGCCAAACTATGGAAAGAACCTAGATGTCCATCAACAGATGAATGGATCAAGAAGATGTGGTATATATACACAATGGAATACTATGCAGCCATCAAAAGAAATGAAATCTTGCCATTTGCAACAACATGGATGGAACTAGAGCGTATCATGCTTAGCGAAATAAGTCAAGCAGAGAAAGACAACTATCATATGATCTCCCTGATATGAGGAAGTGGTGATGCAACATGGAGGCTTAAGTGGGTAGAAGAAGAATAAATGAAACAAGATGGGATTGGGAGGGAGACAAACCATAAGTGACTCTTAATCTCACAAAACAAACTGAGGGTTGCCGGGGGGAGGGGGTTTGGGAGAAGGGGGTGGGATTATGGACATTGGGGAGGGTATGTGCTTTGGTGAGTGCTGTGAAGTGTGTAAACCTGGTGATTCACAGACCTGTACCCCTGGGGATAAAAATATATGTTTATAAAAAATAAAAAATTAAAAAAAAAATACAAAAAAAAAAAAAGTTGATTCACTGTAAGTTTGATTATTCTAAATTATTTTATAGGTATAAAATCTCCATTTTCATGAGATGAAATAATTTAAGCATCCTTTACACTGTTGCAAAACTTCAGACAGTAATTATTAAAGTGTGTGTGACCTTTCATATTTGCACACATTCCAAGCCAATATCCCCTCTATGTTTATTTTATAGTTTTTATTTTTTAAAAATGTTTTCAGGTATCTTTGGCAAAGAAGATGCTTTAAGTAACCAACCCTGATTTGGAGCTAACCCGCTAATGACCCTGTGGTGTACTAAATGTGTTAGGTGTTATGTGAGATGGAATGAAGTATAATTAATTCCTTAAAATCTTTTTTTTATGAGATGGCCCATTCAGAGCTCAAGAATATATCTGTTAAAATATACAGCTATAAAAGCAACCAGATGTGATATATGGGCTTAGGCAACAACTGTCATCAGTGTCTTACTCAGAAAATGGAAATAATGCCAGCTCTGTGAACACTTCTCCATGAGTTTTAGTTACATGGTGTATACCAAGTTACCCCCCAACTTAGCTTAAAATAATAATCACATAATATCTCTGTTTCTCTGCCTCAGGAATCTAAGTACATCTTTGTTGAGTGGTTCTGGCTCAAGGTACCTCATGAGATTGTAGTCAAACTTTTGGGAGGGCTAAGTCTCTTCTACAGGCTTGGCTGTGGGAAGATTTCCTTCCAAGTTCACTCACATGGTTATTGTTCCTTTCTGGCTGTTGCCCAGAGAATTTAGGTCCTCACAGTGTGGACTTCTTCCCAGATTGCCTGAGTGTCCTTATGATGTAACTGCTGGCTCTCCCACAAGAAATAATGAGTAAGAGAGAGAGAGAGAAAGAAGAAAGCTGCCCTAGATGGAAGGCTCAGTCTTTTATCACCTTGTCTCAAATGTGAGATGCTATCACTTCTGCTGTGTTCTGTTGGTCCCTGAGACCAATGCTAATACAGTGTTGGAAGGACCTACACAGGGCATGAATTCTAGGAGCTGGGAATCTTCAGGGGCTAGTTTGGGAACTAGCTACCACAATGATAGAATATCATCTGTTATTAACTGTGATCAAATATTAAGAGTCACTGAAATAGGCATTTTGTCCCTTGACTTGGTTGGGGCCCAGGAATGCCATAAGCAAATTCAGATTCCTTTTGGCCTACCCTATCATGGTCTACATTATGGGCTGCATTTAAGGTGCCCTTAAAATGATGAACTGAAGTGGATAGTTAACTCATGATTCATTTTTGTAAAGCAACTGGATAAAAAAGGGCAATCTCATTTCCCTACCCTCTTCTGCTTATTCCTGTAGAGCTGAGGTCTAGATATTTGAGCTGGTGGCAGCTTCTTGCCAACACGTGGATTTCTGCATTGTAATCTGTCAGTTTTCACTCACATCGGGATACTGTAGAGTTTAAGTAAAAAGGATTTAGTAGGGGCTTTTCATAAATGGGCACACTCAGCTGCCCCTTTCCTAGCTAGCAGATCAGGAGTTGGTGTTTCTATATGGGGAAACATTAGTGTCATATTTAACTGAGTAACTGAGAGGAAAGGACACTTCAATGGAATTTGCTGTTACAAAGAAGGCACACACCGACGCAATTCAAATCACATTGTCCTTTGCCCAAGTCTTACTTTCCTAGAGATAGAGATCTGTCTACACTGTCCCCCACATCTACTTCGTTAACTATCATGAGCTCTAAGTATTTAAACAAGTTTAGTCTTAACCTAGAATTTCATAGATTGATCTATCTGATTGTGAGAGTTATTTTAAAAAGCATTAAAGATAATATAAGCAAGATTTCTATGACCAGAGTTCAAATAAAGCTCAAATGTTTTTGCAGCTTTCATTTAAGTATTTTTAAGTATCAAAATCAAGACATAGAATAAAGAGGTTTCTAATCGAAAAGCTATTTGAAAAATCATTGTCAAATTTTTGCAAGAGCAAGAACAGCTTCAGCTTTCATAACAAGGAAGGGCTTGTAATATAAACATCTACTCAGATATGACAGTAACTATATTTTAACATTTTATTATCTGTATTATTTATATTCTTTGTTATTAATCTCTTTTTTTGTTGTTTAATGTCAAAAGTCACCGTGGAGAGTCAGTTTACAACCCTTCAAGCTCATGAGACAAAAATCACTTCCAGGGTCTTCTCTTCTAGAGTCTTACTTCCAGAAACCACCACAGGTTCCCTGCCTGGCTTCTCCAAGGAAGCAAACAAGCATTTCAGAATGCCTTTGCTTGATTTGCATGAAAGCCAGCAGTAGGTGCCCATAAAAAGGGGTGCATTCCTAGCAGCAAGAATGGCATTGTTTGCCTTTTACTCCTTTTTCCCTCTTCTAAAGGAAACAGGTCATTCTTAAGAAATGAAAGGCTTGGAGCACCTGGGTGGCTCAGTGGGTTAAAGCCTCTGCCTTTGGCTCAGGTCATGATCCCAGGGTCCTGGGATCGAGCATTGCATTGGGCTTTCTGCTTGGCAGGAAGCCTGCTTCCCTTCCTCTCTCTCTCTGCCTGCCTCTCTGCCTGCTTGTGATCTCTGTCTGTCAAATAAATAAATAAAATCTTTAAAAAAAAAAAAAGGAAATGAAAGGCTCATTAGACAGGTACAGGGGCTGGAGTCAAAAGTGCTGGTTTTGTGTCCTTGTCCTCTGATGCATCCCATGACACTCAACCCCTCCCCTTGCAGAAGGCAAACTTCCATAGAATTAGGGTACCCTTATCTACTTATGTTGCAAATGAAAGATTAAAACCAGTTTCCTGTTGGGGAAAATACAACATAGGATGCGCAGCCAGATGACTTGGTGTGGAATCCCACAGTGCCATTTACTAATTATGCAAATCTGGACAAGTTACTTAATTCTTTTAAACCCCCGTTTCCCTTGGGGAAAAAAATAATGGGAGTAATTGTTTATCATTTAGTTATTATGGCGATCAGTGTATGTGTCTGTGAAAGTGCTACTCTGATGGAAGGCAGTATTATTAAAGAGGTGGCATATTGCTGGATTTCCCAGCTCTTCCTCTGTCCCCCATGTTTTCAGTAGCGGTGGCAGTCCCTATTCAGTGCAACTGTTCCTGCTGGTGGTGTCATCGCCCCTTCCAAAGCTCTCTTTCATCAGAGAGAGTAGTTTGTAGTGAGCGATGCTCAGTTGCTAATACTCATTCGTTCTGATGGAGAGAGCACTTGGTGGTCAGATGACCTGGGATCTGATCCCAGTCCTGCCGTTTCCCGGCCATGGGAGCTTGGGCAAGTCACAGCACCCTCTCTGGGTCTTGATACTATCCTTATTATTTAAATAAATGTTTGGATTAGGGAAATCTTTAAGGTTTTCTTTGGCTCAAAAATTCAAAATCTATAATTATCGTAGACGTTATATGATAAGTTATTAATATTTCCTTAAGTGCTTCAACTATAGAATGGCCATTTTTTTTTAATGACTGTAAAACTTTTTGACATTCCTCCAGCTAAGAGGTGAGCTCTACATGCCCTTCCCTATAAAAGTGGGCACAGTCATTATCTATGTGTATCACTAGAGCATAGAGGAAATGATACTATGTGAATTCCAAGGCTATATCATAGAGAGGGATACAGCTGCCTCCTTGCTTCCTAGGTACTCCTGCTAGAGCCATGAGCTTCCATGTAGAAAGCTGCACTGTCCTGGGCAGCCATGCCATGAGGAAGGCCAAACCATAGGGAAAGGCCATGTGTAAGCTCTTCGGAGGACAGTATCCGTTCAGTCCAGAGTTCAAGTCATCCCTATCCAGAAGCCAAACATGTGAGTGAGAGATTATTCTAGACCCTCTCAGTCTTCCCAGTTGAGGCCCCAGATATTACAGAACAGAGATAAGCAATCATTTCCATACACAAACCACAGAATCTAGGAATCTAATACAATGGTTATTTTGTACCGCTTGATTCCAGGGGTGGTTGTTATATAGAAATGGTAACTGAAAGAAAGGCTAATAATACCATATAAAATAAAGATAGGAGGTTGTCCTCCATGTCCTTTGCAGCTGTGGCATTCTGAGTTAAAAGAATATGGAGAAACTGTTCGTGAGATGGGAATCAGTTAAGCACACAGTGCTGTGGCTCAGACCTTTCCAGCATCAGCTTTAACACCGTGCCTCTCCCTGGTGAACACTCATGGCTAAGTGGGCTTCTGTTACAGACGGTATTTTGCCTGACTGCTCTGCCTTCCCTTGATATCTTGTCACCATCACCAGTATTGCTTACATTTGAGGGTAAAAGGACGAAGAGGTTAGAACTATTTACTGCTGTTGTTAAGACAGGCCCATTAAGGATATAGAATGGCCACTGTGCTGTTGTTGGAATCCTATCCTAAATTTGCCCTTCAAAAAACCTTTGATTAGACCAAATCTCACACTTCCTCAAACCATGCATCCAGTCCTTTCTGTTTCGTTCCATTCCAGTCAGTGTTGATGGGTCAGGTCCCTTCACAGAATGATGCCGGCTTTTGTGCTCGACACAAAAACATATCAGGCAGAACTCTAGCTCCTAATTCATCCATGCACAAGTGTGCATTGGTTTCTTCAGTGACTTAAATCAAGAAAAAACACAGAGCAAAGCCACAGTCCTAAAGAACAACGTGACCACTGTGCTGAGGTCTGGGACAGCGCTCACAGAGAAGAGATTACCTGAGGGTTCGCACATGGGCACTGATTTTCACCAAGCTCCTGTCTGTTACCCAAGAGCAAGCACTGAGGACAGGACTGTCCACCTTAGGGCACCGTGTCACAATGAGATGGACAATCCTATCTCTTACTTACAGGATGAAACAAATAAGAATTTCTTTTCAAGGGACGCCTGGGTGGCTCAGTTGGTTAAGCAGCTGCCTTCGGCTCAGGTCATGATCCCAGCGTCCTGGGATCGAGTCCCACATCGGGCTCCTTGCTCAGCAGGGAGCCTGCTTCTTCTCCCTCTGCCTTTGCCTGCTATTCTGTCTGCCTGTGCTCGCTCTCCCCCCCCCCACCCCCCCGATAAATAAATAAAATCTTTAAAAAAAAAAAAAAAAAGAATTTCTTTTCAAGCACCAGGCTCTCTTCCCAGCAAAGACAGGGCAGTAATTCAGGAATGTTTTGGTTAAAATGTGCCTTTTTTTCAGATACATTGTCATTGTCATCATCATACTAACAGCTCTGATTGAGGAGTGCCTGAGGTATGTCAGATTCTGAGCTAGTCACTTCGTATGCACTAACTCTACTCCTTGCAGTGGTCCTACAAAATAAACATTAGTGTCACTTTACAATAAGGAAAGTGTGCACCTGGGAGTTAAACGTCTTGCTGAGGCTGTCCCTAAGGAAGGGGCAAAGCAGACAGTCAAGTCTAGAGCTGATGGTTCCAAAGCCCGTATTTTTCCCAAAGCACTTTCTGTTAAGAACTAACCTGGTAAGAGTCGGTCATCTGATGCGAGCAAGCACCGAGATTCCCTGTTAATAAAATCAGGCACTATGAGAGACCTTGATAAATTAATGATAGAAAGGGGACTTAGTTGTAAGATAATAAAATGAATGTTAGGAATAGGCCTAGTAGGTTCAGTTTTAGGTTCAGTTTTATTATTAGAATAAAATCAGTTATGGAACGTTAGGAAAATGAGGTATTATGAAGGATGGAAATGCACCAAACTAGAAGCAGACAGGAAAATCAGATCTAACTTGTGATTAATGGCATGGATTCGCATGATTTTCCTGCTTCTCTTAACCACCACTCATCATGGTTTTATCACCATCATAGTAATGACTGCTGAGTACTGCCTTACTAGGAAGGTTGTATTCCTCTCCCCGACATTATCGTCATCAGGAAAAATCACTAATAATCACCTAATTGCTATGAGGGTGGTACTAGGCACTGAATGAACACAGACTCTCATAATTTTTAATAGAGCAGGATCTTGGAACTCCCATCCCTTTATATACCCATGCAGAAGGGGAAATCAAGTCCTACAATGCTCTCCCACCCTTACATCTATCCATCTCTGTGCCTTTACCTAGATCCGTATTTATCCGCATTGTGAATTTATTTATGATGTATCATATCTGTGCTGTAATAATTATTGCTTTTACCTTATAGTCTGGATTAAGTGCACATATACATCTATGCTCTTTATGTGAGTGAGTCCAAAGCCCACTTTTCAAACCTTGGGCTCTGAATCACATCTACAGTTTCAAAAGCTAAGTGATTTTCTCATACACTCAAATGACCCACACTTCAAGGAAACCTTAGATAAGAGAAAGTCAAACTTAAACAGAGGGCAAATGAGGAAGCAGCTATTCATTTTAAAATAATTCTAAGCAAAGTTCTTAAATATAAGAAGCTCCCCAAATAAGACTTGACTCACAAAATTTAAATTGACACATCAACACCCAAAGCCCCAAGACCCTTTGGGCCTGGGCTCCAAATCTGTGATCTGGTACGTCTATTTTAGTGTTAGAATCTATAGCATTCCCAATGCACTAAAATATATAAATCAGAGAGTCATAGAGGTGCTTATCCCATATTGTACTTAGATTAACTAAGGAACCTCAAAATTGATAGTGATAGGGCATTTCTTAAACTAGCCTCATATCATTTAAGTGATAGGCTCTGGCTTTGTACAATATCCATCCTCTCATTTAGGATATCAAGTAACCCAACATGGCACAGGTAGTGCTAATTTGGGAGCTCATTGTGGATTAGAAGCGAGCATCTAGAATTAAAATAAGATTAAGCTTTTGTTGCTATGTCAGTTTGCTCTTTTGAGCAAAAGGAGACTAAGAATTTTGAGCTTGTGAAAGACTTGCCCAAACATATCTGAATACATCATCAAGCAAGCTAAGAGCAGACCGTCAACTTTCAATGGGGAATTCTTTTCAAGACATGATGTTTTGATTAAAAGAAAAAGAAGTGCAGAAAAAGAAATGGCCTTCTCTCATTACTTCATTCCGAGCAGTGTTCAAGGCAAGAACAATTCAGTGCTCAAGATGAAGCTGTAGAAGAGAAAAAAATACAAAAGAAGTTTTAATTCAGCTGCTTACAACAGATCACCTTTTCACTGGCTTCTAATCAACCAGTATCAAAAACCATAAAAATATGTTCTCATTCAGAAGTGTTGTCCACTCCAAGGTCATGGAATTACAGTCCACATTCAGTTTGTGAAAATCAGCCTGTCCCATGGTCATGTCACCTTTTAGTTCATCATACCTAGAGGGGGAAGTCAGCCCGCCTTGTTTTTCCTCATACATAGAAACCAGTGGTTATGGGAGGTGGGGAGGCAGAGCGTGGGGAGAAGCAGGGAGTCAGCACAACTGGGTCCAGGTATACTAGCTTTGTGACCTGTACCCTATCTCTTCAACCCCCAGAACTTTAATGACTCCACTTGCTAGTTAGGGATAATGTTTCTTCTCCCACAAAGAAGATAGATGGGAAGCTAATGGACTAATGCTTGTAACAAGTGCCTTGTACGGTTCCTGGAATATGAGAGGGGCTCAATAACTGATAATAATTATCACTATCTCTTGTTTGTTCAAGAGTTTTATTGAATTACTATAAATACTAGTTCAGTTCCAAAAGTGGTAGAAGATGCAGTTAATGGGTCGACTTTTAGGTCTGTCACCTGCCCCATAACTACATGGCACTGCTTCCCTAAGGAGATCATATTTGCTTCTCCACAGTTTAAAGCATTTTCTTTTGAGTAGAAAAAATAATGTCCAAACCCCTTTTGTCCCGGTGCTATGGGATTCTTTCACTCCTCCTTAAATGCACATTTCACTGTATTACTTCATGATGAGTCTAGAAAGCCACAGAAGCATTATTAGTTTAATGTTCTGGAAACATAGGAATGTGGAGACTTCATTAAAAGTCTGGTCCAAGAGGTCTCACCATATTGTGACCAGCAGCATTAAGTGTGGTAATTTCTCGTTAAGTTCTCCAGGCTCCTGACCAGGCAGGCCTCAGAAAGGGGACTCTCCTGGTACTCTCCTGGTACTCAGGAGACTCTGAGTACCAGGGACTCTCCTGGTACTCAGCGTCCTCAGGTGTGACAGTGCAAGGCCAGGAGACCTACACCCTCGGCGGTAAGGGCAAGGCAGCCAAATACTCCCATATACTCCCATTTTGCGGAGACTAAGAATTAGCAAAATTTATCACGTTCCGTGATCCACTGCATCTGAGAAGATCCTTTATGTCACCTGTGTGGCATTTTTACTTTTTCATGGTGGGAAGCCTGCATATTGAGAAGTCAGTATATGATGCTGATAACATGGAGCTGGTAAATTTAATCACCAGATGAATAAAATTCCTCAAGAGTGGAAGTATTTTTCACAAAAACAAGTCATGTTGATTCCCCTTATTCCTGACAGTCACGTTCTGTACAGTTGCTGCAAACACTGGATTAATGAATACTTAATCGTTGCTTCTAAAGGAAAGGCAAGGTTAGGTCCCTGCAAGCCTCTGGTCATGACAATTTTGTCAGCTGGTCAATACGTAACCAGTTTTATGTGTGTTTTGGTTTAAAGACACTTATTTCTTTATTGAAGATTTTATTTATTTATTAGAGAGAGAGAGAAAAAAACACCTGAGAGCATAAGCCAGGGAGTTGCAGAGGGAGAAGGAGAAGCAGGCCCCTGGCTGAGCAGGGAGCCCAGCATGGAGGTTGGTTCCAGGATCCTGAGACCATGACCTAAGCCAAAGGCAGATGCTCAACCAACGGAGCCACCCAGGCACCCCTAAAGACGCCTATTTTAAGCTATATATCACCTATTCATCAGCATTGGACTCTTGGTCAATGCTGTATCTCCTGCTGAAATAAATTAGGTTGACACATACTTCTCTGTAAGACACTCTACAGCCTCTTGCCCTTAGGAACACTGCACAGCACTTCAGTACTATGCTTGGGGACCATCTTAAGCAATAGAATTAACAACTACAACAAAAGCACAAAAACGTGAAAAACATGGCACTAAGTGGACTGCCTCAGGGACACTTTTACACTATGAGAACGGAAACAAGAAGGCAGAGCCTCACCCTGTTGGATGTCAGCTCAGAACACACACCGCAGGCAATGCAGATTTGTTACCAGGGAGGCACCTTGACTGTTGATTTGGGAATTACAGATAAATTTTAGCAAATAGGCAAGTTCACAAATATGGCATCCCCAAATAAGGAGGATCGACAATATCAATACACTAAAGTCAGCAATAATACATGAGGTTAAAGGCGGCTTCTAAAGATTTTATTTATTTATTTATTTGACAGAGATCACAAGTAGGCAGAGACGCAGGCAGAGAGAGAGAAGAGGAAGCAGGCTCCCCACGGAGTAGAGAGCCCGATGTGGGGCTCGATCCCAGGACTCTGGGACCATGACCTGAGCCGAAAGCAGAGGCTTTAACCCACTGAGCCACCCAGGCGCCACTAAAGGCAGCTTCTAGAGGAAGCAACACAATCTTAGCTTGTGCTAAGGACCCCTGAATTACAGTGAAACCATGCTCAAGGGCAGTGCAGGTTGATCGAAAATATCATCACACTTCTTACAGATTGATACTACACAGGAGTATGAAACCATCCCTCACACTCAAATTACTTACAGGACATATAAAGCCTGTCTGATTGCTGCAAAGCACTAAGGCTTGAAACTGTGCAGTATCTATCACATGGCTGGCGCAGGTCTGTTTTTCACACACATTTGTCTGACTGGGGTTACTACTTGCTGTGCTTTAGGAGCCTCATCTTAGAGAATTTTGGTTCAGGGCAGAAGCAGGGGAAGGTAGTTAGCAATAACATCTCTACTTGGTATAAGGCTACAAGATCAAGAGTTGGCTCTGAAGGAATCTGGGAGTTTCTGCCAGCTCCTGTTGGCAGCCCTCTCTAAATGTGGTTCTTGAACCAGAAGAACCTTGTTAGAAATGCAGACAGCTGGGGCTTCCCCAGACCTATTGTCTCGGAAGCTCTGAAGGTGGAATGCAACGCCCTGTGGTGGACCCCCCCCCACCCCTGCAGCTCTAGCTTGAGAGAGCTGGACCTCAGGAATTTTCCTCATCATATCCAGGTCACTTGAGTCCTTAGCACAGGGACATGGGTCCTGGATCCATAGTGACATCTCAGATAAGTGAGTTCCTTAGTGAGTAATGAAGTTTTAATTACCTATTTCCCAGAACCAGTACAAAATAATAAACTACCTCAAATGATGGCATGCTTTTAGGACGTTATTTCAAGATCAACTTGTATGAAAATTAACGAGTTATTGTGAAGTATTTTAACACATAGCCTATTATTGCCCCATCAACTGAGATACGTTCATTTGAGTCAAGAATTTTTTTTTTTTAAGGGCAAAAGGAGAGCGTATATTCAGATGTGGGGTGTCTTTATGTCGTGTGTTAGTGGAATTTGTAAGGACAGTTGTGTAGATGGAAGCAAAAGTCAGAAAGAAAAATCTAGCATATTACAGTATCAGAATTATAATGAAATATGACATACACTGTTAAAAGAACATTTTTTTCTTAAGAAAGTCATTTCCCAGTAACCTAAATAAATATTTATTATACTTATTGTGCTCTGGCCATCTAGTAGTCCGCTAGAACTTGTTATTGTGAGATATGATCTATATTGAAGAAAAGCCAGATTTTACTGAAAATTCCCAACATAGTAAGGGAATGTGCACTTGAGTGTCAAAGGTCTCTACCCTTTTCTTGCAGCCTGAGTTCTTAGGACCCATCCTTTACCTCTCTGAAGCTCACTTTCCTCATCTGTAAAATGAGGATATTAGAGAAGTCTAGGGCACCTGATCTAAAATTCTACCTGAAGTGGACACTGAGTGGATATGCAAGCATTAGCTTGGGAACTCGAGTCTCAGAGAAGAGGAAACACTTGAGGTAGAGGCAGAAACTGAAAGCCTCAGGTGCAGTCGTTCACTGTTAGCTACTGCAAGCTAGGATGGGACAGGCAGGACCAGCAGGAACGGTAGCCTGAGGGAAGAAAATACTGGGGAGACATCAACTTCAGGGCACAAGGGAATGCTGCCTTCCTGGTCCTAAGGGAATGTATTTGAATGACATTCATACCTAAGGAAAAATGTAATTCCCCCCTGGAATTCAGCCCAGCTGAAGCCCAGCAAGGTTAACAATTGCCTAGTGCCATTCCATTATGATGTTGTTCATGTGCATTTGACCTCATTATCTGTCCCAGTGGCTGTTTTTGTTTTTCATAGAATTTGATCTCTAACTTAATTACCTGAACCTGGACCCTTAACCTGCTTCCACCTAGGCTTGTCCAATCTTAGAAAGACCTTGATATTAGTTTTAAGAGATTTTACTCAGCTTTTACCACCTTGTTGGAAAATGTTATTGTTATCCAAGTAGAGCGAGGCCCACAGACCAACAGTTCCTAAGAGGAGGGGCACGCCACATGGGCAGGGACACTGGCCACATGGGCAAGAGCCGTTATGGTGGTTTCCATGGGAAAGAATCGGTGAGGCAGGGTAAGCAGGTTTGGGATTAGTTTGGATAATTTTGGTGGGGGCTTTAGGGCACAGGGGCTATCCCTAGTTGTCTGGTGCCTGGTCCTCCTGTGACTGGGACAGGCAAATAGTGGCATGGACTATAAGAGAGAGATAAAGAATGTGGGTAGGAGGGTTTGGACTGGATTGGTTAGCTCACATAAGAAAACCACACTTGCAAGTGAGTCCTTGACTCTCTGGGGGAACTGGAGCCCTGGGAACAACAGTCTCTCTAGGGCTATCAAGGCCCTAGATGTCAAAACATCAGAATAAAAAGTTGTATCTCCCATGACCTCTTTCCCTCTGGCTATTCTCAGCCTCCTTTACATGGTTCTCAGGTATCATAAGAGCAAAAGAAGGGAGCGTCTGCACAGAATAGGTGAAGTCAAATACCCAAGGAATCAGCTTGTACTCGATGTGGTTATATCCACGGCAAGTTAAACATAGAGCTATTTGTAGGAGACCCAAGCTTCAAACCCATTGTCACTGTTCAGTAGCCCCTAAGAATGTCATCAGCACTCAAAACCTCTGGGTTGTTTTGTTTGTTTTGGTTTGTAATGTGCTGACCAGTAATAGTAATACATAACAAATGATTGTGATAACCCAATGAGATAAGGCACTTTAAAACCGTAAAGCACTATGCAAGTTTCAGCATTTGTGGTAATTTTAATAACATAAAAGTAGATCAACAGAGACAAATACTGAAGTGTTTATGGGCAAAATAATGTACCTGGGATTTGCTCTAAATAACCCCAGAAAACAAACAAGAAGTGGAGGGGACTGATGACACAAGATTGATAAAATATTGGTAATATTGAGGGTGAATGATGGGTTTGTGGGAATTCTTTACATAATTTTGTGTATTTCTAATATTTTCATAACAAAAATTTTAAGTACAAGTTGAGAGAGAAAAGCAGCATTAGACTTTAGCCATCACTGGAAAACTGCTATTATGTAAGAACACAAACTCTATTGTACAATTTTTTTTTTTCCTGTCATGAATCAAAGGCCCTCTTTCCTTGGACTCCTGGATTGCTAAAGCAACTTGATCTTGTCAATGGTTCCAAGTATCTCCAGGCTAAAATTGACTTAGGTTAATCAAATTCTTGTTATAATCCATTTGTGTTAAGCAATGGAATTCCTAATGGTAAAAACTATGATCAACATGTTATGACTGGTTTATGATGAGAGGTCCTATTCAATTAGGAGATTTCCTGAATCAAAGGCTCTTCACTCTCAAGAGAGCTTCACTGAATAGCAGTGGAGATTGCTTAATTAGTAAGGTTAAAACATCCTTCAGAAACAAGGTCAAGATGACATTTCTATCTGTGCCAAGTAGATGAAAGAATCCTCCAAAGACTACACTCAGAAATCTTGGTGTGAAAATTCCTGGAAAACTTACCAACAGAAGGAAAAGGAAAATATGTTGATATTAATAGTATCAGTGGACTTTTCTTTAAGCACATTGTTGGCATTGGATTTACATAAGCATTTCCCTAAACTTTCCATAAAGTGATCAACTTTTGCTTTGAGCAACTCTTTCCCCAATTCATTATTCTTGTTTGGAAAAATAAGAATCCTTAAAACAACCAACCCTCCCAAAATTAAAAAAAGCAAAACCATAAACCATAATTCTAAGCCAATCAACAGAAGAAATTAAGAAGGAGGCGATCCTTGGAGAGTCTTCTTTTCACAATATCTGTAAAGCTACTGAAAAAGATTGAAGAAACACTGAGTTCGTCTGTGCAATAAAAGGAGATGACCAACATAAGAGGTCCTTTAATCAAAAAGCTATATGTAGTGACAAAGCACTTGATAATCAAGGTCTGTTAGAGAAAAGGAGAGAGGATGAATCTGTACAAATATACTTGGTGGTATTGGTCCAATCAAACTGCAAGAAATTACTTCCTTTATCTTCCCATAGCAAGAAAACCTCAATGACAAATCCTGGAAAATTCTTTGCTTCATCTGACGAGTCAATTCTGTTTTCCAAACAATTATATTTTTGGTAAATGGCAGCAACTGTCAAACCCCTCACTTAACTCTGTATACTTTTTTTTCTTTAGCTAGCTAAAAACTTCATTTCAAACAAAAATTAAAAACAAAAGGTTGAGTTATTTCCCTGGGTGCCAGAGCAGGGAGGGATCAGGCCAAGGAATTCTCTGTGGCTGGCTGATATCCTCACGCACTGAAGAGGTTGTGATCATTCCCTTCCTTGCCCCTGGGATGGGGATCCCTCTGCAAGCATGAGATCCTGCACCAGAGCCCACCTAGCAAGAGAAACTTGGCCTGGGCCAGTCATTGGGAGGAGACAGAGCCGGGCACCAGGTAGGCCATGGCCAATCACAAGATCAGTCCTGATCAGTCCTGAGTACCAAGAACCTACTCTCCCCACCCTCCCCATCTCCTGGGACCCCAACAGAGTAAGGTTGGCCTGTGGGAAGGAACTTCATGGACCCTGGCCAGTAGAAGAAAGAGAAGATAGTCCCAGTGCCCCTCACATCGATTACCTCTGTTCTCTTCTGGGTACTTTAATACAGCTGACAATGACATTAAAATATTGTCCACTCTCTAAAACCAGCTAAATGTTCAAATTAGTATCGGGACACCCAAGTAGTATAAAATAAAACAGGTCACATTATTTAATACTTGCCTACAACCAAGGCTAGCTTGCCCTGGACAGAAGACCTCCACACCCTTCCTGTACTTTCAAACACCAATTTAGTGCTGAGTGTAAACAACAGTTCAGCTAAGAGGAAGAAATGAAAGCTTCATATTTATGGACTGTCTACCTTGTTCCAGGTAAATGAGTTTCATAACTTATATTGTTAATAGGGAGGAATATGGGGTTCAAGAGCTGTTTTGTATCTGACTCAAGCTTGAGCATTAAAAGCATCTGTAAGAGGGTAAGTTTCCACCTTTCATGCTCTGTTTCTTTTTGCTGCTTCCAAGGCCACGCTAAGCTTTACTTTACCAGCCAGATAGTCAAAGTATCGGCCACTTCCCTCCAATCTTGAAGAGTCGTAAAAAAGAGATTAGTCTCAAGCCCTGAGGACCATTATGTTAAAAGTGAAAAAATAAAAAGTGGAAGACACCACCAAGCCTGGAGAACAACATGAAGATGCACCAGCTGAAACTAGCTTCAACTTGACCCATCCAAGGTCACTGAAAACTGAGAAGGCGTACACCTTGCCCCTCTCTCCTCAAGCTTATTTTTCAAATCTTAATCCCCCTCAATGTGTTTTTTTTCATTTCCACTTGATAAAACAATTAATCTAACTGAAAATATTAACCCAAAATAAAATTCTCCTTTCTCACCCCGAATTTACCATATAATTGTGAATAAACTGTAAGAGAAAAGCTTTGTGTGTGTGTTTTTTTTTTTTTAATTTTTAAATGTTTTAATTCTATACACAAACTAAAGTCACAAGCTTTAAGGGTTCCTTTCCATTTGCGGGGAGGGCATAGTCCATGAAACTCTTGACATCCATCAGTGGAATGTTCTACCAGGTATGCCTTATCAGAATTACCTATGGAAATTACCTGAGTCTGAAAGCAATAGATAGATACTGGATACGGAGGAATGGGAAGACAATATTTTTTAAAAAGTCTTTACAGATAAGCTTCTCCTAAATCGATCACATCTGCCCATGAGGCTCTCTGAATCTTTGGCTAAGAACCTCCCATGTAGCTTTCTCTGGTTTCTGCTTTTTTTATTTTTTATAAACATGTATTTTTATCTCCAGGGGTACAGGTCTGTGAATCGCCAGGTTTACACACTTCACAGCACTCACCAAAGCACATACCCTCCCCAATGTCCCATAACCCACCCCCAAGCTTTGTGTTTTAAAAGGAAAATTCAAGGCATTATATGGCATCATGTACTTGAAAAATACCTTGAAAACTGTTCCAAGGCTGTAAACACTATGAAAGTATATGATTACATTATTATCGATCCCAGCCAATTTATGGCATGCAAGTGTGCTGCTAGGGTATAAAAGCTGAACCTAATCATAGGCAGGAATTTTGATGATAAGACTGCATAACAGTAAGGTTTTACACTATCTCATGCCTTAGCTGCGGGGTTGTAGCCTGGAAGAACATCGAGGCCAAGTGATTGCAGAAACTGCAGTTGCTGGGACCAGCATCAGCTAAGAGAAGTCATCTGCACACAGGCCCATTGCCGACTCTCCTTAGAGAGATTAACTGAAAACCCGTTATGTATTTTCACCAGGAATATCCAAAGTATGAGTCTCTGTCCTTCTGTTCTCTCCTCCACCCTCATCCATCTGTTGGGATTTCTGGGCCCTTGACCCAGCCCATCCCTCTAAACCCATCTAAACCCTTGAGTTCCATTCTATGGAAATACTGCTCCATACTAAAATCTTCTGTGAAGTTATCCGTTTGAAAAATCCCTCAACCTTGCCTTAAGGGAGAAGCCCCACCCCCACCCAATTACTTTCCCACATCCCTTACAAGTGGAAATTGTTCATTCTGTCATTGCCATGGAGCTCAAAAAATCTGGACAGAGAATTTTTGTCCTCTGTGTGCACCATCATCACTTGCCAACAATGATCGCCTCCTCTCACATGATACATGACAGCCTCTCCAACTTCCCTTAGATGTCATTTACCACCCTTCAACACATCAACTTCCCTCATCCCTCCATCACCATCAATTAATGAAAGACTTTAGCACAGGCCCAGCCTTCCTCCCCACCCAAGTCCTGCCAATACCCTGGGTAACTTTAGTAGCCAACTGGACAGCCCATCTAACACTTTGACCTTGGGTTCTCGACCTCCTGATCTCTTATCATCTTCTCTGCACCCCCATCAAGCCACTTACTCTGTTAGTATGGCCTTGAACTTTGTCATACCCCTGAAATTACTGACTAGGACTTCCCTTATGTAGATCTTGACTTCTTTTCCTTCCCAGCTTACACTACTTTTTCTAGCTACTCTCACTGTGGCCATTCTTCCATCTCATCAAGGTCTTCAAATAACTGTCTAGGCACAAGGGATTTTTCAAATACACACAATTTCTTTAAAAGATAGAAAAGGACTTTGTAATGCAAATGTTTATGTGAGCATCTAAAATAGAGCTCTGGAATTATGGGAGATGGGTAGGAAGGGTTGTCACAGGTAAAAATATAGCACAACCTGCTAGTACTAATTTAGGGTGTGCTTGTTATAAAATATGGAACTAATAATCAGAAGCACTGTATAAATGGAAGTCCCTAAACAAAAATACCATGTGTGTGTTTGGGGGTTCAGTGGAGAGGTAACACACGCATGAACATGAGCTGATATGCACAGGAGTTCCTGGAGATGACTGTGAGCAAGCTGAAGCAAAAGACTAAAATCAACAAAATCAGGGATCTTTGTAAAAGATCTGCCTGTTGCAGGAGGGTCTGAAAATGTACCTGTAATAAAGTAAGCCTTACTTAACAAAGACAGCAGTGGGAAGATGTGATGAACATGAGTCCATGTGAAGATTATAAGCCCTACATGTGTTAACACATTTAAAAAATACATATGTTACACAAAATTTAAAACTCGTAAAAGCAGAGGTGGTTAGGGTAGCATCATAAGAACAAAATAGGTAAATATTATGATAATAGAGAATGCAGATTGATATATCTATGTCAGCCAATATATCAATATATATTATGATGTAGAGAATGCAATTTTTTAAATTAAGATTTTAAAAAAGTCTACTATAAGCCAGTAGAAGAAGACAAAGCATATTCGACCCTTTAAAGTTTAGACACAGAAATAATGGATATATAGTGCTCCAGTAGGAACCCAAATCCCAAATTAAGTTTCCCATGGCTGCAAGAGAGACCTAGGGCCAGAAGCAGTCAAGAGGTAGACAGCGATGTGGAAGGTATCCCGGAGCTACTGCCATTACATCTAACTATCCTAAAGCAGACCTCTGGGAATCCCCTAGTGTCTTCTGTTCCTCATGTATTACTATTCCAGTTTTCTCAGCAAGGTCTCTCCATTTTAACCTCATAAATGTCCTACTTCCCTCTGACTTTCACTGCCTGCTGCCCTTGGATACCATTGTCTCTGGTCCAGACCACATTGGTAATAATACTAGATGAGAGCCCTGCTGTTCAAACATGTTTCCCATGTCAGCAGGGATCAGCCACTATGTGGGAACTTGCCAGATATGCAAATTCTCAGGCCATAACCCAGACCCCCTGAATTATAATCTACATCTTAATAAGACTTCCAGGTAATTCATATGCACATACAAGTCTAAGAGCCCTGGACCCAAAGGACATTGGAAACTTCCTCCCAATTTTATGGGCCAGTGGTAGTGTAAAACCAAATTGGCATGTAATGATCTAAAGGTAAAAAGAAACAAGAGTCCTCACTTGTTTTTTTGTTTGTTTGTTTGTTGTTTGTTTTGAAGATTTTATTTATTTATTTGACAGAGATCACAAGTAGCAGAGAGGCAGGCAGAGAGACCGAGAGGAGGAAGCAGGCTCCTAGCTGAGCAGATAACGCCCAATGCAGGGCTGATCCCAGGACCTGAGATCATGACCTGAGCCAAAGGCAGAGGTTTAACAAAAACCATGAGCCACCCAGGCACCCCAAGAGCCCTTACTTGTTAAGAATACATTTAAGTCTTTAAATTCTTCAATGAGGAAGGGTACTCAGTTCGTGCTTCAATTTGTGATGTTTATTTGTAACTAATGAGTTCTTGAATTGCAGTTTTCTGTATTTGTGATTGGACTCCAGGTGGTAGGGAGGTTAGAGACAGGATTGGATTCTCCTAGATCTCCTTGTGACATGACCCTTAATCTAAGACAATATAAAAACCAAAAGGAACAACAGAGTTCTTGCTAGTGAAACCAAGTGGGATCTTGAGCAACAACACGATATAAAGAAACCAGAATATATATATTAAAAACATCTGTGTGTTCAAAAACACAGGTGAACCTCAAAACATTATGTTGAGGGAAAAGAAAGAGCAAAAGACACACACAAAAAATACACATTGCTCTTTAATTGCATTTAAATGAAGTTCAAGAAAAAGGTAAAAACTAGCTATGGTGATGTAGAAGAATAAAGAATGATTACTCAGGAGAGAGATGGTAGCTAAAGAGAAAACATTAGGGAGCTTTCTGGAGTGATAGGAATCTATCTTAATGTTGGTGGTGGTTATGAACCTGGATGTAGACACATACTTATTTGAGTACAGTACCACTTAAAAGGCTTGTTCATTTTTACTCCATGTAAATTATACTTCAGGAAGACCAAAAATAAATAATAAAAAATCATTGAATTAAATCTGAGTTTCATAAAAGGGAAACTTGGATATAAACTTACTTCAGCACCAGTATTTGAAAGTGTCATGCTACAAAGTAATGGCTCCTAAGCCAGAGGTCTGAAACCAGAGCCTACAGTCACCATATTATTTCAAAAACAACAACAACAACAAAAGTTGGATTGGAACATGGGAACACCAACCCATTTGTTTATCGGCAGATATATATTCTTCAAAGCTAAAATTTTAATATCTGGTGTTTCCATAAAAAAATTGCCAGTGCAGGACTGGGGATCAGTGGGTTAAGCCTTGCCTTTTGGCTCATAGTCAGAATCTCGGTGTCCCTGGGATCAAGAACCCGTCCTGGGATCAAGCCCCGCGTCGGGCTCTCTGCTCAGCAGG